>NC_060130.1:973439122-973742152 GCF_021461395.2 Schistocerca americana | reverse complement strand
TTCGACAAATATTTGGACAAATGGCGTCCGGTGGCTGATGGGACGCCATAGACACATCAGCATACCGCACTAAATCACTGTCTAAACTATTAGTTCTCATTCCATTGGTAACTTCAGGTATGAGAAGATCCTTCCCCCGATTTCACTAACCTTATGGCATCACTCGTAAATTCTTTACAGCAGCTTTCAGGCGTCATATAACGTAGGAGAAACTTTAAGATTTGTAAAACATAGAAAGTGATAGCCAAATTAGAATCCATCTACGGCAGGCTTTTCAGATGACACAGAAACGTCTGTTCCAAACCACCAAAAGAATTGGACATTATTACTGTTAGTTGCTGTGTTCTAAATTGTTTCTGTATTTAAATGAGGAATTATTCGTAGTTATGTAGTCTTAAATGTACATACGTTAGTTCTTTTCGTATGCTGTTGAATCACAAAAAGTAGCAATATACTTGATTAATCAGACACATGTGCTGTATGGTAAATAAACTGTTGTCTCCCTGCTTATACACACTCGGTCAGTCAGAAGTTCTACTCTAATCAGAGTCCAGGAGAAAATGAGTTTGTACTAAGGAAATAAAATTTTGCCAGCTGGACTTCATGTTTTACCAATGGGCTGTTACCTAGAACAATTAAAAGCAAAATCCAGTTCGATAATACAGAAAATTTATCATGTAGAGGTGCCGCATTGAATTCCCAGTCGGGTCATTCAGTTTCGATTCCACATCCGTCTAGCCAGCTCACTTTAGGCGATTATTAGGCTACTTCCAATTTAAATGTGGGAATTCTGCACCACCAATTTACATATTGCTAGAGGAAACCATGATGTCTGACAGGAAAGAGGCTACAGAAGGTAGAGAGAGAGAGATAGATAGGTGGATAGATAGAGAGAGAGATAGAGAGAGAGAGAGAAGGACATCATATCACAAAACTATTAGTCGTAGAGCAATATTTTTATCAAATGAACTCTTCAGAAGAGAATTCATATCTTAAGTGACAATTTTAAAGTAAAATATGCAATCATCATCTTATATTACATGAATTAAGAGTCTTAAATAAATAAACGAGAGCGGCACAACACTTTGTCAACTGAAAACGAATAAGAATTATTTTAATATTCGAGACGTGGCAACACTGTTGTACAAAGAATGAAGGCCATTTATCTGTAAAACTCCACATCTGTGCTCAGTCGATGCTTGAATGTTAAAGAATCTAGAAACTACCGAAGACACGAACTTAGAGAAACAGTACCTTATAACAATTATCACCATCACATTCATTACACTCTTAAGAAGTTTGTCGCTTTGCAAAATTATTTCCTGGAAACTATTTCTTAAGACAGAAGTTGCTGTGAAGTTATACGTCCCTTCTTCATTCGTTGTCGAAATATAAATATGAAGTTTCACTGAAAAGACCGAAACACAGCTCAAAGTAATACTATGCATATTCAATAAGGGCGACAAGTGAGCGTGTTACATCATTTTCAGTGCTCCCCTGTTGCAGTAGCCCAGTAGCAAAAGCCGTAATCCTCATATCCAAATCTCTGCCACGAGCCGTTCCTACTTTCTCTATTTTAATCACTAATCGAAACCTTACATTTTACCTCGATGACAAATAAGAGACGAGCGTACACAACATAACAGTTTCGGTTTTGTAAATATGACTGTAAATATCGCATATATTAACGCACGTTGTTTCACGTAAATGTTTAGTTATATGTCATATAACATCTCATTTATGACACTTGCATATCTGTTGGTCGTAACAGCCTGTTAAATGGTACTGTTTCTTCAGCGAATTGTGCTGTTGTACTCTTTACTTGTTTACTTTCAAACAGCGAGTCTACGCAGATGCAGTATTTCACAATTAAAAGACTTTAATGGGTAACAGAACTGACACGACTTCGTATTTTAATATCACTTTAACGTATTTAAGCAATTTGAGCTGGGCTAGTTTTTACGTTTTCTGACCAGCAGTTATTTCTCTGGTCCTCTGGAAACGACAGTACACTGTTTTCTACTGAGAGCCAAAACCTATTTAGATAATAAATGACTGCAACGTTTACACCATATAAGATAGTTTTAACTGCTGACGTAATCTATTTGAAAAGAAAACTATTACATTGTGTTTAGACAATGTTGACAATGAAGATAGGAGGTTGTCAATCACTGTGAACGATTCCTTTCTTTCGGAATCTATTAGTAAGTGTCAGCGTCATAATCACTCGGGAAGTGGAATATTCCTTATTCAATGTGTTTCAGAAATACTTTCACAAACTTGGGGGACGGATTCCTTACACAAAACAAGAGATAAATGATTCGTCAACCTGGACTCTAAAATACGAAGTTAAGAGCTATGGGGACTACTTCATCTTCGCTATGGTGAAATACATCTCTTCTATTGATCAAGTTCTCTTACTACTTAAGGTTTACATTTTAGAGTCAAGGCTTATTAGACTTTTGTTTCTTCTTTTGGTGCAAGGAATCTGCCCCAAAGTTTGTAAAAGTATTTTTGAAACTTCCTGTATATTAATTTTGAGCTGCTTACACCTTTAGCGAGTTTTGAAAGACAGCGAGATGCAATTATTTGTTTGCAGATCAAAGTTAGGGTAATGGCAAGTTATTGACACACTTATGCTCTATCACGTGATAATATGCTCAAGTATGAATCTTTTACTTACAAATAACGTTAATATCAATTTTAGGTTAGCCTTGAGACCTCAAAACCAGCGTGCCAGAAGAGGCAGAAAAATTCTCATGCAGTCGACTAACATTAGGAGCCAATTCGTCATGTTTTACTCTTCTTTTATTCTCATTTCATTATTACTGTGAAGATGTTTCACAAAGTAACTGGTTATGACCTTAAGGTCACATGAAATGCTTCAATAATTAAATTTAATGTAATAACATTAAGAAAGTTTTAATTTTGCTGCTACTGATGATGATGTATAGGACTTAGGACGGATAATCAGAGGTTAAGAAACAGCAAGTCTCATTACTTTGGACATTAATTCTTTCATTGTCTATTTGATCGTGTTGGCTTCTATTTTTGCTCCCTCTTTCTCTTATAGAACAGCGCTTTCTTCGGGATTAATTGGTTTGCATGTATATGTAATGATTGAGTGCATATTACGTGGGTTTTGTTGAGGAGTGCCATTTGTCAAATCATGGATTCACACGGTGTATACTGTTGATACCTTGTTTCTGTTTTCGTCGAATAGCCGGGCAAAGCTACACATATTACATATATTTTTATGTGAAGTATTAGTAACTGGTTTATTCTACATACATTTCACAAGAATCTGAGACTTAGGACAATACTTAACAGCTGCCTTACATTTTACATTATCGTTGTAAATATTATTAAATATCATTCAGCTATTACTGTCATTACTATTTTTGTATGGTCCTCTATTTAGGATATCATGCAGAGGGTCTCTTACTTATCGTGATCTCAAAATAAAGTTCACAACTCCTCTGTATGGAAAACACCTTTAGCTATGGTTTATATTATCATACTGTAGTGATATGTTTTGTACTGCACATGTGTTAATTGCAGTTTTCACAATTTATAAAAATTGTACTGTAAATGTAGCATCATGCGATTCAACCTAAACAATTTTTACGCCGGTTACGTTTACTTTAAACTAATAACGTATATCATAGAGTAATATGTATAGGCTGTAATTATAATTACAGTTGTGGTAATAACTGCCTCCTCTTAAATTAATATCGAAAATCATATTGAATACACGCCGTTCAGTCCATACATCTGGTGGCCGAACGTTTTTACCTTTTAATAGGCCGCACAACGAGAGCCAGTCTGGTATCTGATGTGTAACATGTTAGCTTTTACTAGATACCATATAATTCAGTTTATGCGTCATCACAGTAACTCTAAAGATCGCTATTTTATGAAAGTGGTTCACTTATTCGGTCTTTGTACCACAGAACTATCTGAGGCATTGTTAAGGCGAAACACGATACAAAGAGTATATTTATAGAATTTAGCGACTGAGACAAGAGTGTATTACTGAAACAAAACGTCGGTCTCCTGTATTTTTCAGTGACCTAAACGTCTTAGAAAGTGACTGTCATCAGTGTAGTCGGAACGTCCGAGGAAATGCACAGTGCGAAGTCATTCTCTGGCTGTGTAAAGGTCGGTGACCAGTAGTAGTCGGCAATTGGTGTCCGTACGGAACTCCAGTATCTATTCTATCTTGTAGATGATTTATGATGTTTTTTGTATGCATACCAACGAATAAACAGCAGTAACTTTTGTAGTAAACAGATGGGATGACGGGAACAAGCGCTTTCCCTAGGAGTTTTGTGTAACATTAGGACAAGTTGCTATCCAAAGCTGAGTCAATAATTTAAAGACGCTTTTCTTTTATTTGCATTCCTTGTATAGTGTGCTGCTCAGGTGAGTCCTATCCACAACATGCTACGATCATATGAAGTTGGAGAATAGCACGGCTTTGCCATGGAGTCAGCGACTCTCCTTTTACAATTTCCTAATGAAATGTAACATAGATTGACGACTATTTACTTAAGATTTAAATACCGTGCTATATGAATAGCTTTCCGTGATCCGGGTGAACAGAATATCATGTTATGGACGTAGAAATATATTTCTTCATCTTTCCATAAATTTCCTTAACTTGAGACAGTAAACTTCACCTTTTCTTCCGCTTCCTTCCCATAAATCTCCCGATCTCATGGTAGAAACGACGTTATAAATAACGTAGTCTGTTGGCGTAAACCAGCTCATTGAATCTGCCAGTGTGAAGTTACTATTATCAAATTATCGATCACGAGTCGAAATTGTGGGAGCTGCCGTTGGGCAGTCAGTAATAGCTCCGTTGCGAGTCGCGCTGTAAATGATTTCATTACAAGGATAAAATGTAGAAATCAGTTAGGTTCTCTCTTGGTTCTGTAGTGCATGAACATGCTGACAGAAGTCAGCAGAGAAAGACTAATTTCCTTCAGGGACGTCTGGGTGAGACCAGAGGCAAACTGTTTAGGATTAGGAGGGAGGATAATGAATACTAGTGATTAGGGGAAGAAAGAAACGAAGAGAACGCTTCCAGATAGTTTTATTTGGGACACAAAACCAGGTGCCAACAGCTGTGAGCTGAGACTTGACAAGCTAGTTACCGTCCGCGTAGCATGAGAACATGATATGCATATTACTACTACGTTGAATTGCTAGTGTAGGAAAACTTATGAAAATTATATGAAGTTATCTGCATACATAAGCAATTTTCCAGCCAGACTCTGTCAAAAAACGTACTTTGATACCTGACCATGATTGTTTTTCCTTTCATTAAGTCTGATCCAAGTAGAGACTTACACACAGATATCGAAATCAGACCTCCACCGTTCTTGCCTTGAGTGAGATTAATTGTATACGCATCTCATACACCTGAGAAAAATCGCGTGGGACAAAATGTATCCTGTTAAAATTCAACTGAGAACATTGGGAACGCTGTTGTAGGGACGCGCACATTTTCGTTCCATCTATAACAAATTTGGCAAGCAGTCACTTGTCGATCGTTCTTAGATTAGCCCTTACGCTGTCGATACCAAAACAGCACAGCAGATCGAAAGATAGTTGTACACGTAGCTGAAACGCTAGTCTAGTTCAGCTACTAACTGCGGTGCTTAGCAAATAAAATGAACTTAAGCAGAAATACCAAAAGTTTTGTTAGAAACTAAGTTCAGCGAAAGACATTCCATAGATGAATGCCACGTGTCACCGTTATCTACTACTGAACGTTTTGTAGCCTGATCAGAAAGAATTCTGGAAGCTTCCAGACGCAAATATATTGATTTTATCTTAATTTGGAAAAGGATTTGGCTACATTCGTCTACAAAAATTCATTCCGCATCTTCAGAATTGTACAAGTCGAAAATTTAGTAAGAATAATTCTTCGTGTATCTATAAGAAAGCAGACTTCGGAGATAGTAGTTAAAACTACATAAGAGATGAAGTCCTTAAGGAAAATTATCGCTCATTCTTAGCAATTGCATACTAAATTTCTCTGTACCACAATTAGTTCTTCATTCCTTATGTTTGTTTTCGGTCATAGCTTTCATTTGATGTAAATGTACATCCACGGCTACGCACCGTACGGCACCTTACGGTGTGTGGAAGAGAGACTCCTGGCATCACTACCTTTTTCCTGTTATCTGGTTCAGTTAACGAATGGCGCTTCGGAAGAATGATCTTCACTAAAGCTGTGCTTCACGCAAATAGTTAACTGAGACAGATAGTTAACTGAGACATCTGCCATTTTTTTAACGAGCATTGTCTTCTTGAAGAATGGAACCACGATACAGCCACATGTGAGGAAACACTGTTCCTCGCATTTTCTCATCGCTATCATTTGACGATACTTACGTGGGCCGAGGTAATATGTTGCGCTACTCCTGCTGAATAGTACGCTTTCGAAATTTCAACAGTAAATCTCCCTGTGGTGCTTAATGTCTCTTTGGTAGCGTCTGAAACGGTCGTCTGAAACGCTCTCGCTGCAATTAAACGATTCCCTGACGAAAAGCGTCGCTGTTTGTTGGATCTTCTCCTAGCTGTCTCTTAATCCTGACTGATGAAAATCCGAAATTAATAAGCAGTATCGAAGAATCTGTCGCACGCATGACGAGTGTCTTGTAAGCCACTTCTTTGCAAATGAATTACGTTTCATTAAGACTGTCGCAATGAATCTCAGTCCACAATCTGCTTTCCTACTGTATATTATATGTAGTCAATTTTCTTTAGGTCGCTCTGTATGGCTACTCCTAGCTATTTTGCAGTAGTTGCTGTTTCCATTGAGCTGATTCCAATATCCCATCACTTTGTCTGTTTATGTGCAAAACATTACGTTATTTATGTTCGTTGTCAGCTGACAGTCCCTGCTCCAGTCGTCGTTCGTCTGCAGTTCGTCCTGCATTTCGGTTCTTCCGGCGTTGAATCCTTCCTGTAAACATCGTCATCACACCCGAAAAGCCTCACGGAGCCTCCGACGTTATCCACGAGATCTTTAATCTACGTTGTAGGTAGTAGTTTTCGTATAATACTCCCTTGGCGTATTATCGAACTTACTCTTACATTTGTCAATTTTGTTCATCTTAACTCGACGTTTCTATTTGCATTACAGATTTGTATCCAGCCACAGATCTGATCAGATACTCGGTAAGCTCATATTCTGATCACTAAAGGACAGTGAGGAACTTTAATGAATGCCTTCTGGAAGCCACGAAACACGCGATCAGCCTGAGAGGTTTTCGAATGCGGCGCTCTGTTTCACGGAAGACTGCAGGAAGACGACTGTCGGAAGATCTCTGTAGAATCAGTGTTGATTCTTATAGAGGATATTTTCGTCTACGGGAAACGAAACAATGCTTGCACGTGAAAGACGCAGCATAACTGTGCAGCAAATAGACTTCAACGATGTAGTGCTACAATTATGCGCGTTTGTGCGGTGACTCTCTTTCAAAAGCTGGGATGACCTAAGCTTTTCCCAATCGCAAGGTAGCCTACGCTTTTCCGACAAATGCTAGACTATGAGAAATTTATTTGGCAATCTTTCTGTACAACCACATAGTTACCTCATTCGGTCTGGTTGCCTTCCACTTATTTCGCCACTCTTTTGATGACTGAATTGACGACCTTCTGCGCAGAAACAGACTGCCTCACGAAACAACTGAAACACCGATAAGGGAGAGGAAAAGAGGTAAAATTTATGGGTACGTGCAGTGATTACAATATCGAGTTAAATTTAGAAATAACTTGGCAGTGTGAGCCCAATTATCAGTTATCAGTTAAACGTTCCATGCGCTCTAACCTGGAAGATTCGGTATGGATGGGCGTCATAAAGCCAATCTATATTCTTCTGAGGCGAGATGGCTCATAACTTCCTGATCCGGTTTCTGATATCTTCGATACTGTCACTGGGTTGGAGGTGATGTCCGAGATGGCCCACACATTAACTATCGGAGATAGATCTGGGGATTCTTCTGGTCACAGGAGTACGAAAACGTCAGGCAGATACTTGCGATAACTGCTATTTTTAGACGAGAATTGTTCCTTTTGAAGATCAACTCTATAATAGTCTCGCGTGAAAGGAAACACTCAAGTACTGACAGTCAGCGTACTATAACATTGTGCCGTCAGCCGAGGGTATACGGAGGTGTCACTCAGTCCATGATAGCCGTGATCTGACACCATACCCCATCTGTAGAACTTGATCTCTTTCATGTCACCGCCATACTTGTCGACGGTGGTAATAAGGGCTAGTGCTAAACTACAATTAATCGTCGAACACAGTGCGACACATTTCATACTTCCCTGTCACAGCACCACTTCAAACACAGCCGTTTCTTTTGTGGTGCTGATGGTAACTTACGCATGGGACGGTGTTTCCCTGATCGGGCTGCAGCTTGCCACATGCTCTAGAGCAGGCTGTCACAGATTGCTGCAGGGAGTTCATTACTTTCTCTCGAATGGTGGCCACAGAAGTAAAGGGGTTAAGATGTATCTATCCCACGACTCAGCCTAGCTCCCTTGTGTTTGTTAGATGTCGTCGACCAGTACGTTGATGACGAATATGGTCGCCCTCACGTTCCCATTAAGTCCTACGTTAGCCACTGCCACATTCGAATATCCCTCAGAATCCGGATATTGCACTATTCGACCCTGCAGCCAAATGCAGATCCACTATGAGGCCACTTTCAATCTCTCTCAGACTCCTATAAAGCTATTACACATGCCTAAGCGGCATCTCCGTGCCCTTGACAGTGATCTCCCAACATCAGACACGGTTCAAACCCCTTACATATTGTACGAGGCCTGTTAACAACATTATACAAGAGCAACACTAATGCAGTCTGGTGGCTGTTCAAGCTGTCACAGGGAATTACAACTTCAATCACTTACAAACCCAGTGATAGTATGGGTGTGTGTGTGTGTGTGTGTGTGTGTGTGTGTGTGTGTGTGTGTTGTTACACTGACATCCACCCAAAATGTTCTGGAAGCTTTATTTCTTTCTGGGTAGTGTAGAGTTGGAAGACAGTGTTCGGAACTTAAGACCTATTGCTGTTATTATCTGTTTTGGTGCCAGTAGGGCCACTGAGCAATTGACGAGATGATTCTGATTTGCTAATTTACGATGTATAAGATAAAACATGTTAGGACTTTAGTCAGGCTCGTTGGCAAATCTCTACTTTCAAATTCAATGGATGCTGCATGTTCCTCATGCTCGTTTTGACACCTTCCTGCTTTTCTTTGCCTACTAGAATTTGATTTCGTTTAAAATGGGTTTAAGCTCTCTTTCCTGTAGCAGAAACCTTTCTATCCTGGCTACTGAAGTGATCGTCAGAAACTTTACTCGGCACTTTCTTGTGAAAGCCTTGTACAATGCTTTTGCATTTCTCCTAATCTACGTAGTTGAATATTCAGTGCTCACTACGTAGATACACTCTAATGCTAATCCATCTCTCTCGTTACATAACAATATTTTTCTATATATTTCAACATTCTTTGTAATTCCAAATGTATATGATGAGGTAATGTGCTAAAGGAGATGATTAGGATGGGATGGGGTTTGAGTCCACAGGATCAGTGTGTGGGGCTACAGTGGAATTTTTGTGTTTCAGGCGTTTGTGCTAGTATGTTTATGTGAATCTTTGGAGATCGTTTACGTGAGGGTATTGGATGATGAGTGGTACAGGTTCTCACATGGCTCGTTTTGTTAACTGGAAGTAGATATACTCATATATTCGAGTCTCTGCCATTCTTATCTCAATATTGAGAAACCATCTTATATCAGATAAATTTCATGAAGAAGATCGAAAAATTCGTCAAAACCAGGATGTTTCAAAAAAGTCCAAAGTCAGTAAAAAAAACGAGAAATTGGCACAAACCAAACACAATTAACTTTTTGCATAGAACTGAACCATTTTCTAAAAGTTTTCACTATTTCTTGTTATTTTTCTAACAGTTTTACTATTTTTCGAGGAATTTCACCATTAATTTCGAACATTTATTTCATTTGTCCAAATACTTCACAGGCATTTCGAGGACAAACTGTCAAATTCCAGGCAAAAACATTTGATTCTCGAAACCTAGATATGAAGCTTCCAAATCTTTCCCTTATTTTCACATCTTTTTCTCTTGAAAATATGAATAAGAACATGAAAAAAGTCAGTAGAACTTTTAGTAATTTTCCGACTTCCCTCACTAATTTATTTCCTTAAGAGTTTTTTAATTCAATGGGTCTCTTCAAGCATTTAGAATGGTTAGCAAATTTCAATGTAAAATACATCTTAAAAGAAACATCAAATGTATTGCTTGATAAATCTATGGAAATATTAATTACATACATACATTCTATATTGATAATTATGATAAGAGTATTTTTCATAATTTCGTGGTGTTATGAGTTTGCAAGATGTTTACGGTGGCCGGGAACATAGCTTTGGCAGCAATGAACATACAAATGATCTACCTTTATGTAGGAAGTGTAAATATATAAAATGTGAAAGTTATAGAAATCAAAAAAGTTTAATGTTAACTTTGTAAAATAATGGTTTTATGATTTCCATATTCTCAAGTATTTATTTTATTGTCAGAAGCATACCTTTTATTACCATGAGGACTTAATATTTTTGAGAGCCTTCAAAGAATTAATTAAATGTCTATTACCTTATATTAAAATCATTGTACTGTATTGTTCAGTATTATTAAATGAACAATAAAATCTTGTAATGTCATCTCAGAATCACAGTGAAGTATAAAATTTACTTACAACACGATATGTAATGTTAAATTTTTCAGTATATTCATAAGTCCTTGTTTTATGCAGTCAAAAACACTGTTAAGGTTTTCATTGGGCCCTAAATTTATAGTCCATAAATCGTTATGCGTTATTAACAAGATATTGATCAATTGTTTCACCTTTTTTCCAAAACATAGTAGTAGAAAATGGAAATATTTCTTCAAATTGTTTAGTTTCACAATTTTTCAAACTTTGATCATTAGTTCCTATTTCAGAATAAGATAACTGTTTCCAAATACCGTTTTTTTTTAAATTACTGTAGCCCAAGAAATTTGTTACACTTACAATAATCATGAAGTTCAATGATCATGAACTCTCAATTATGTCTGCACTGATAAAATAAAAAACATTATTAAAAGAATATCTTTTAATGGTACTGATTGTACACAGTAAAAAATACAAAATTTCGTGTATATTTGTTAAAATTTATAAAATAAGAAGAATCATGAAATCATCAAAACTTTAATTAAATACAAGACAAAGTTCTATTAAGAAATGATTTGTAAATTATTCATACTTGTGTTTAACTTGATTCTTATCATCAGATTTCTTATATTTGATGTATTCTTGGATACTGTTTCATATTTACTTGTATATTGGACTTTACATGGTCGATTTGAGTGAAAATGATCAAAACTCTTAATATCTTGAAAAGTTCCACTTTTCTTTGTTAACTTTAATGAATTTGAACTTAAGTATGATAATTATACATATGTTGTTTCATTATACCCTGAAACAGAATTTTTAAAGTGATTTATATATTTGTCCTTAGATAACCAATCTGTTTGAAAACAATCGAAACTTTAAAATTTTTTAACAAGTAATGTATTTTCCTATGACACTCAGCTAATTCATGATTTTTCATACATAGTAAAATTATTGACTATTTATGATGGTAAACATTTCTAAAATATTCATTATAATAACATTTAGAAATTTATTTCCACATATATTGTGATTTGTTTACTATTACACAGTACTTTATGATAGTCATTAAAGCATTGTCTACAAATTTCCTATAGCTATATCTGTAATATTTCTGTAAACTAAATTTTCTATTGACTTCCCATTTTCACACATTTTACACTTTTATGTTTTAATCACTTCTATTTAGTAGAAAAATTATAACTTACAAAATGTTGATGGTAGTTAAACATCCAAGTTTTTTGAGGTATTCTTTAAAAAGAGAAGACATGTCAGAAGTATTAGGAGAGATACAAATTAATAAAAGGAAAGAAAAAACTTTCTAATAAATTTAATGACTCCGATGTCATAAAAATATACTGTCATATAATAATAAACAGTGGTTAATTATTACTGATGAATCAATCTGATCTATGGTGAAAAGCTGAAAATGTTGTTGAAATATTAAAATTTCCATCTACATCATATCCGAAAGTGAGGTTGTTCCCCATTCTAATGACCTTGTTGTTGACTTAAATACTTATTTCCTCCTCCTCATCCTGAAATATTCGATATAATCAAACATAGGACCTACATAAAGACACTAATAAAGATGACATAAATATATCATTTATTACATGTAAACCCATTCAGCTTGACTATATTAGAAGGAAACGAGAAACCATTTATATTTCTCAATGAATCATGATTTTCTAGTTAACTTGTATCATCTAAAAAATGGGAAGCTAAAAAAGTTAAAAACACAGATAACAAAAGATGTTTTAGCAATGGTAAGAAAATATAGTAAATATAAATTACAGAAGGAATTAGAACAACCTACCACAGAACCTCAAAAGAAACTGATATTAGAAGAAGAGGAAAATGATCCCCTTGCTACACAATTAGAATAGGAAAAAACGAATATAGCATTAAAAATTAAGAAAGATAAACTACAAAAAAATCCACAATATAGTTGAATAACATAATATGTTTACTTACAACTGTGTTACATCAAAATGTTCATTTCCTGAAATTTAGTGGAACAACTGAAAGGTTTATTAAATCAAGATTATGTACCCAGGTTAGTGATGAATATTCAGAAAACAAAATTTAATATTATGTTCCCACAAATGTATGAGTTACAAATTAATCAATTAAAATATACAGCTGATTTTAAATATTTTATGATAGGAAAAGATCACAAGTTTAAAAGTGTATACTTTGATGAGACTTATTATTATCTAAATTGTTTTGTTGATGATGAAAATTATTTAATGCTGGAGAAATTTGAATGAAATCGTGATGAAATAAAAAATAAATTATTTGACAATCTACTAACACATTGTGCTTTCATCACTCAAGAATGTAGCACTAAAGTTAGCAAGATAATTCATAAAATTATATTAATTAATCTCAGTGAAGAAGGATTAAAACATACAACAAAGGGATGTCACCCATTATAAATTAACAAATATAAAATAATGAGACAGAGTTTCAACTACATTTATATAATAATGATTCCAAATACATAAAATGAGGCGAAAAGTTAATTTAACTAAAGACATACTTAAGCAATAAAGGTATATATTTGACACTCACTTGTAATATATGTAAACAATACAAATTGCATCACCACATACATTAATTTAATAATTGACACAATTGTGAGTCGACTTGTGGAAGTAGATTTATCATCATCATCTGGAGAAGATGCAGACAGAAAAAAGTGAGTGCTCCTTTCGTTCTCGAAAGTCTATTGATGTACATAAAAAATCTCTTATAAAATAATTTCAGTTCTATTTAACCAACTTAACATGAATTGTCTGATCCTTACCATTTAAGATAAACTCATTCTTTTTATATCTTCTTCTGCAAGGTATACATTCATAAATTTGGTCTTTTTAGTCACTGATCATGAAAATTCTCTTAAATTTCTTTTACTTTCTTTATAACTGCAATGCAACATATAATATGTTCAATTTCGAAAATTTCTGTTGACCAGTTTACAGAACACATTTTTCCAACATTTCTTTCAATTCACATATTCTCACTTTATGTCCTACTTTAAATTTGGGTTGACAAACATTACATATAATTTAATAAGACGTACTGTTATCGATCGATAATTATTATTATTATTACACATGTTACAGACCTTTTAACAGACCACACGAAACATTCATGACTACTTGTTCTTACTGTTCTTCCAGTAATCCTTCATTCATTCACTATAGGCTGTCTTCCTTTTTTCTGTCCACTTTGGCTTTTGGGCTTTAGGTGCAGTTTTCTCTTTTTCTCTGACATCACTTCCCACTTGTATACCTTGTGTCTATAGACGCTTTTGTCCCTGGCGTCTGCTGAATCTATGTGAGGTCTTTCCAGATCAATTATGACTTATGTCATCCAGGGATGGTTCAAATGGTTCAAATGGCTCTCAGCACTATGGGACTCAACTGCTGAGGTCATTAGTCCCCTAGAACTTAGAACTAGTTAAACCTAACTAACCTAAGGACATCACGAACATCCATGCCCGAGGCAGGATTCTAACCTGCGACCGTAGCGGTCTTGCGGTTCCAGACTGCAGCGCCTTTAACCGCACGGCCACTTCGGCCGGCTGTCATCCAGGGAGTAGTGGTCTTGAGTGTCTGGATGTACCTGAGGATTCTGTTGGTGAGTCTCGTCTGTGGGAGACTGCTTATGTGCCCAAAAAATTTTTGTCGCTTCTTTCGAATGTCTGCCGCGATGTTGGAGAACTACTCTGTGGTGTCCCTGGAGTGAAGCCTATATCCAACGTCAGTGAGTTTTGGCCAAATAATTTTCCTAATGATTTTTCTTTCCTGTGTGAGAATGTTCTCAAAGTTGGCTTTTGTGTGTAACATCAGTGTCTCACTGGCGTAGGTTTGATTACAGTGTCGTAGTGACGAATTTTGGTGCAGGTGAACAGACAGTTATTGTTATAAATAGCCTATGTTTTATGTGTGCCTTATTCCTTAAGAGTGAAACTGGGCACAAACAAAAAAATATGTATTGCACTACTTCAGCCCTAAACACATCCGCAAAGTTTCATCAATATTGTTTATGGAGACTTGGGAATGTTCACATGTAAATTCACAAACTGTATGAGAGAAGCCCAACACTATTCCTCCGATAAAAGCATTGGAACGGAGAGCGACATATTGTATTCCCCGATCCAAAACATTTCATTGAAGAATATTATACTGCAGTTGAACAGACGAAGAAAATTATGGACGTATGTCGCTGACAGCAATGTGCTGTCGACCTCAGGAATACGTGTTGAGCACACGTATTATGGTACTGGCGGAATCGAATATCTGCTCTGTGGGACCGAACACAGGTTCCGCAAGCAACATTTGCGCAAAAACCAACTCACTCTATTCCGTTCAGAAGGCTTAGAAAGCAGCAGAAAATGATTATCTGGTTTAAGCCATGTCCTCGATTTGCAGATGACATTCGATATAATCACATGATGTATCAGATTCGAAAATATGGAATAGCACACCTTATTTTGTAGTTATATACTTGCAGAAAAATCACTGGAAGCAGTCGTATCCATTAAATACTAGGGAGTCTAAACAGTTAGGGATTTAACGTACGACAGCCACGTATAATTAATAGCAAGAAAGGCATGTACCAACCTCAGATTCATGGGTACAAAGGTCTTGAAGTGTAGTCTCCCCATAAAGGATGTGGTACGCGAAAGCCTCGTTCGACTGATAGTTGACTGTGGTCGCCAGTATGGGACCTATTCCTCAAGGCACTGATAGAGGAAACAGATACGATCCAAACACAAGCTGCTCTTTTCGTCATAGTGGCATTAGTAAACGCGAAAGCGTCATGTAGATGCTCACCCAACAAAAGGGGCACACGCGTAGGGAGAGGGAGAGGCGATGTGCGTCACGTTTTGGTTACGTGATATAATTCCGATTACATACTTCCCTAGAAGAATCATCCTATGTATTCCATCCCTATACTTACATCTCGCAAAACTTTCATGAAGATAAAAGGTAGTCGAGCTCACACAGAAACCAAGCAGTAACAGCTGGACCCATGAATTCTTCGCGTCTGGAACAGGAAAAGGATGAAACTAGCAATGGTAGGCATTGTACCCTTTTCACATACCACAAGGTGGCTTCAGCAAAATACACTGATAGAAAAATATAGCAACACCAAGGAGCTGAGCGATATAAATGAATTTTGGTAGCCGTGTTTCTAAATCTAAAAGATGAGAGTTGCGATGGCGGCGCAGTTATGAGGATCAGAAACAGGCGTCTTTTAAATACAGGGTGTAACGGTCGTGAGCGTTAGTTACCTTTGAGGTTGGACATGGTGATTTTATTATGGTCAAGAATGCCTCTAAGGCGACAAAGACGCCCTTACGAATACACCAGTTTGAACGAGTTTGTGTGATAGGGTTACCAGAAGCTGGATTTTCCTTGTTTCCTTCTTCAATAGTGCAGAAAGACGTGGCAGGAATATAGCCACCGTACATAATTGCTGGCAACGGTGGTCTCGAGAATGTACGATCGGTCCGGACGGCCACATGGCACTACAAAGAGGGAAGACCACCGTGTTCGGCGTATGATTCTGGTGCACTTTGCTGCATCTGCAGCAGCAATTTGAGCAGGAGTTGACAGCACGGTGACACAACCAACTGTTACTAATATGTTACTTCAAGGACAACTTCGAGCCAGGCGCCCTAAGCGTGCACTCCACTGACACCAAACTATCACTATTTGTGAATTCAGTGGACTATCTCTGCATCTACACCGGTACTGCCCAAACCACCTTACAGCGCGTGACGGGGGCACTCCTTACCACTATTAGCCACTTCCTTTCCAGATGCAGACGCGTTACGGTCTGGGGTGCGATTTCGTATGCCAGTAGAAACACTTCCAACAGGATAACGTCCGCTCACATACGGCTGTTGTAACCAAAGTTGCTCTACAGAGTGTCGACACGCTGTCTTGATCTACTCGATCACGACATCTGGCTACAACTGAACACTTACGCGACGTAATCGGACAACAGCTCCAATGTCATTCACAAACCGCTTTATACGTCTCTGTAATGACCGAGCATGCGAGGCAGTTATGGAACTCCATCCCACAAACTGATATCCGCCACATGTACAACACAACTCACGCACGTTTGCGCGCTTACGTTCAACATTCTGGTGGTTACACCGCTTGTTAATGTACAAGCAATGGCTTGTCTCCCGTCTACATTAACCTATGATCTTGCAACGTTAATCACTTAAATATGCTACCTAGACAAAAGTATTCCCAAAATTTCATGACTCTACGTTAATTATTTTATAGTGTTGCAGTTTTATTCTGACAGTGGAGACGCAGATATATATATAAATAAAAGTTTTATCTTTTAACTCTGATGCAGGATTTTTGTGAAACTTCGAATAAAAAATTTGCTTTAAGTCATCTCGTTTGCAATGAGATTCCGTAGCAACATGAGCGGTCATGCACATAAAAAATTTTTTGTTTGTTAGGCAAACAAGCCACCATTACTTTTTTAGTTTTGTAATACACATAAGTATTCCAACAGCGAACCAAGCTCCTCCACTGGTATCAAAAGCCGACGCGAGTCCAGTTTTAATTTTCTACTCGTCGACGAATATCAGAGCGCTCTTTACCGTAGAGTGCAAACCGGTTATTGCGGTGCTGGAACATTACAAGTATTGAACAAAGTGTGGATGCGTGCGTGTATTCTGTCAGTATCATCTGACGCTCCCTCGGATTTCTCAGAACTGAGATATTACACGGAACTATTATGATGTTTGGCTAAATGGTTCAAATGGCTCGTGCACTATGGAACTTAACTTCTGAGGTCATCAGTCCCCTATAACTTACAACTACGTAAACCTAACTAACCTAAGGACATCAAACACATCCATGCCCGAGCCAGGATTCGAACCTGAGACCGTAGCAGTCGCGGGGTTCCGGACTGAAGCGCCCAAAACCGCTCGGCCACCCTGGCCGGCTATGATGTTTGGGGAAATATGAGCAAGATGTGCAACACTGATCACGAGAACTGTTTGCGTGGGAATCATTGACTGAAAATGGGAAAACTAGAACCACGTTCAGTTCTACGTTTAGCAGCAGCCACCCTTTTTATGGGCATGCATGTTACAAAGTTTACTGCTTGTTATCCGTACGTGCAGTGATATCTGATGTGACAAATGACAAGCGGTAATGAGTTGGAAAGACAAGTGGCCTCCCACATTCCGTAAATCTGATAAAATAATTATTTAATAAGAAGAGATACAATTTCTAGTTAGGAGACGGCTACTGGCGGGCATCTGATGCTGTCTATGCGTGTCGTTTAACACGTTTGTTTACGGTTATAAGTATCCGGAGATTGCTGATAAGAATGACCCTACCTACTTCCGTTTGTTAATCAGAAAATTACATTGTTTATGTCTCAGACTTGTAAGTGCAAACGGTATCAAAATTCACACTGTGAATTATGACTAATCGCTACAGAATTAACGAGCAGCGCAGTGTTGTAACCATATTCTATCAGAGCTAAAGTTTAGGCTAACCATTACTTCCTAAAATGTCTGCGTGGTTACCTCAAGCAGGCCTACGCCGTTTTCATTTCCTTTTTCAGTACGATCTTGTGCCACGTCTCTAACTACCTCGACGTCAAAGTGACATCAGAAGCTGTCCTTTGTTTCCAATAGAGCTTCAAACAAATATGTGCAGAGCTTTGACGGAGTGAAAGAATTCTATTATGATGTCTTACAACAAAATCATTAATCTTCAGTTAAAATACAGGCAAAATAAAAACTTAAATATATAAACAAAAGCCAGCTGAAATGATACTATACCCTTTGTGGAATTGTCATCATGGTCAGTCAGTAATGTATGAGGATTTACTAACTCTGCGAAAACTCTTTAACTCTAAAATTACCGAATGAGCAGCAACCAGTCGCAAGATCATGTTTTCTTTGTTTACTTTTGCAAATCGATTTCAACTGATTAGCAGCCATCATCGGTGCTTTCAACGTGTATGTTCCCTGAATAATAACACTGTCTTAAACAGACGTCGTCTTTATGTTATCGGGGCTCAGTTGAAGCGTGACTCATCACTGTAGATAATTCGACTCCGGTCAATGAAACTACAGACCGAAGATGCGATGCGTGTGCTACCTGTGGAGGTGGAGGTGAAGCAGTTCCAAACATTTTAGGGACTAAATTACATAAGCAATAGATGACCAGTAAATGAAAAGGGAAATATCATACCTTTACCGCATAACTCTATTTGTGGACAAAATCTACACTACTGGCCATTAAAATTGCTACACCAAGAAGAAATTCAGATGATAAACGGGAATTCATTGGACAAACATATTATACTAGAACTGACATGTGATTACATTTTCGCGCAATTTGGGTGCATAGATTCTGAGAAATCAGTACCCAGAACAACCACCTCTGGCCGTAATAACGGCCTTGATACAGCTGGGCATTGAGTCAAATAGAGCTTGGATGGCGTGTACAGGTACAGCTGCCCATGCAGCTTCAACACGATACCACAGTACATCAAGAGTAGTGACTGGCGTATTGTGACGAGCCAATTGCTCTGCCAGCATTGACCAGACGTTTTCAATTGGTGAGAGATCTGGAGAATGTGTTGGCCAGGGCAGCAGTCGAACATTTTCTGTATCCAGAAAGGCCCGTAGAAAGCCGGCCGGAGTGGCCGTGCGGTTCTAGGCGCTACAGTCTCGAGCAGAGCGACCGTTACGGTCGCAGGCTCGAAGCCTGCCTCGGGCATGGATGTGTGTGATGTCCTTAGGTTAGTTAGGTGTAATTAGTTCGAAGTTCTAGGAGACTGATGACCTCAGAAGTTAAGTCGCATAGTGCTCAGAGCCAAAGGCCCGTAGAGAACCTGCAACGTGTGGTCGTGCATTATCCTGCTGAAATGTAGGGTTTCGCAGGGATCGAATGAAGGGTAGAGCCACGGGTAGTAACACATCTGAAATGTAACGTCCACTGTTTAAAGTGCCGTCAATGAGAACACGAGGTGAGGACGTGTAACCAATGGCACCCCATACCATTACGCCGGGTGAAACGCCACTATGGCGATGACGAATACACGCTGCCAATGTGCGTTCACCGCCACGTCGCCAAACACGGGTGCGACCATCATGATGCTGTAAACAGAACCTGGATTCATCAGAAAAAATAAGGTTTGGCCATTCGTGCACCCAGGTTCGTCGTTGAGTACACGATCGCAGGCGCTCCTGTCTGTGATGCAGCGTCATGGGTAACCGCAGCCATGGTCTCCGAGCTGATGGTCCATGCTCCTGCAAACGTCGTCGAACTGTTCGTGCAGAAGGTTGTTGTCTAGCAAATGTCCCCATCTGTTGACTTAAGGATCGAGACGTGGCTGTACGATCCGTTACAGCCATGCGGATAAGATGACTGTCATCTCGACTACTACTGATACGAGGCCGTTGGGATCCAGCACGGCGTTCCGTATTAGCCTCCCGAACCCACCGATTCCATACTCTGCTAACAGTCATTGGATCTCGACCAACCCGAGCAGCAATGTTGCGTTACGATAAGCCGCAATCGCGATAGGCTACAACCCGACCTATATGAATGTAGGAAACGTGATGGTACGCATTTCTCCTCCTTACACGGGGCATCACAACAATGTGTCACCAGGCAACGCCGGTCAACTGCTGTTTGTGTTGGAAACTTTCGTCATGTCAGCACGTTGTAGGTGTCGCCACCGGCGCCAACCTTGTGTGAATGCTCTGAAAAGCTAATCATTTGCATATCACAGCATCTGCTTCCTGTCGGTTAAATTTCGCGTCTGTAGCACGTCATGTTCGTGGTGTAACAATTCTAAAGGCCAGTAGTGTATGTATGAAACCTAATAGATCTGAAGACTTTAAGGACTAGCACACTGAAGAAACAGTACCGTATAACAGATAGTCCCTTATTTTACATTCATTCGGTTGTTGTCTTGTGAGTGCTTTCAGATAAGGAACTAATGTTAGCAAAGCAAGATATATCGCTCTGCGGCAATGAACGATGTACTTCTTATAGCAATAATTTAAAACCATTTCGAAGATTGGATCACTTTTACATCTCTGCATCACGATAGGACATTAACTGAAAGCCGTCGTCAGTCCCTGTTGTATTTATGACGTCTCATACTATCTTCGTACGACTACCACAATGGCTGAGAGAAACTGGTACGATTGCAACTAAATGGGTTGACTGCTGTCCTCCACTGACGCGCCTTATTTTCAAATTTGTGGAGAACGTTCTTCGTCGCACACAAGAAAACCTGGCGACGAGAACTTGCAACATCGCCCATGTCATGTGCTCCTGTTGAGCACACTGGCCAGTGCTCATTTGCTTCGCTGCGAACATAATCTGAAGCGGGAAACTTGAAAGTGAGCTGGTCTTCAAACATATTTTACACACAAGCAGTGTGTTTGCGGACATAATTTACTTATCGAAGCGCTGTCTCGTAAGCCTCCTACACAATACCTAGAAGCTTGATCCAAATTAAAAGCTCAAATATTTGCGAAATGTTGGACTGCATGGGAAGGTGAGGAGAAGGGCACGAGTCCATATGAACTGCCTCAGGGCTCAGCAAGATTCCCTTATCAGTCCATCTCGGTTGTCACTGTCGCCGCAGTTACGCTATCCTAGATATCACATACCAGGTGCAACAGTTGTGAGTAATTTTGCCTTAGGAGAGAATACAACAGTGGTATGAAATACTTCCCAGCCATACCAGTGTCTGCATCTAGGCGAGAGGTGGTGCAACGTTGTAACGATTAGCAGGCTCATACTGCCAAGTTATTCGCAAATTTGAATCGATATTTTAATCACTGAAATAACATTACATACTTTCTCAACCTGTGTAGGCTTATTTCGGTGTCTCCCCCTCTACCTCTGGATACCTTAGATTTTTGTCAAACAGTGAAGCTATCTCATACATCTCACCACATTCAATGGAAGATATTCACTCTTAGGAAAGAGATAGTTCTGAACTTCTCATATCCTGCGTTCTTAGTGTTTCAGACTTCATCAAGTGAAAAAATCTTAAAGATATACTATTCTACATTAATTCTGTAATCAGCATCGAACTAAACACGGGATATACATATTTATTTTGTACATCTTACTCGTGTATTACACGTCAGTTGAGTCGGAATATTCAAAAAGCCCACATATCCAAAAAAAAAAAACCTTTTAGGAGGTACAAAAGCATTACAGGTCTTAAAACTATGCTGAAATTCAGTTTTTCTTCTCATCTTTCATAAAATTAATGTAGACACGAGACACTAGACACTAGAATGACCATTCCCACAGTAGCTCTACAGTGTTTCGAATCCGAAACAAGAAAACATGACAGCAGAAACTACTCAAAGTAAGAACCATATTGCTAGGATGATAACAGGATGGTATCAGCCACGAAAAGTAGTAATAAAACAGCTCGTGTAACACAAATGTGAAATCGCGGATGAAATACGATTTCGTACTCGCGAGACCCTGTTGAGTAAAATTTGAGAACGTGTGATCAAAGGAGACTATTAGCATTCTACTGTCTTCATTGCATATCTTGGGTACGAGTAAAATAAGAGCTTATATTTCGCATACAGAGGCTTTTACAAGTCTTCCTTCCATTACGCAGATGGAATATGACAGAAAATTGATATTATTGGTAAGAAGTACTCTTCGCCATGCACTGTAAAGTGACTTGGAACGTGCTTGTGTAAATGTACCGACGCAAATGATGCGTTTGCAGCGCTCCAGCCAGAAACGATAAAAGAAGAAGGATTGGGAATCGTACTCTCGGAAAAAAAAATATATATACCCCAGTCAACAACTGCAATAATTTTGATAAACGGGGGTAAAAATTCTCCTAACTGCCACGGATGAACGAAGCGAATAACGATTTGGAGAAGTCTCTGTAAATTGTTGTATCACAATATTACTCCAGTGACGTAGAGTGAGGTGCAGAATCGACAAAACTTCCGTATTTGAGAAGGGAGGATTAGAAATTTCTATCTTTAAGGTAAAATATTTACGTTACCTTTAAGACACTGTAGACAAGTGGCCAGATAGTTCCTTTAGTAGGATCAAATATGACTTTATGGTAGTTCCTTGTTGTACAGAAGTTACAATTCCAGAGAACGAGACTACTTTCGAATTATGCCCTATTTCACTCTAAAGTGTGCCTGCTCTCTTCAGTTTATAACTAAAATCATGTATTTTAATAATCCCTTATTTAAGTTTTCACTGGCTCATACAATATTCAAAATTTAAAACGGATACCGAAGTAGATTAAACAAACGTTATTTCATGATTACTACTAAATATTTACAAAATACAGTAGAATAGGCTAGTACACAAAAAATTAGAAACTTAGAATGAGTTTCTGGAAACCGTACCGATATTTTAAGAAATGAATAAGATAAAATAGGAATAAAATAAAATGTGAATAAAATTAATAGGGCGAAAAACAAAAAGTATCCGGTATTGTTTAGCAAGCAGAGAAAATTCAGTTTACAAAGATAACATAAGGAACCCTCTGTACCATTAATATATTCCTTTTCATATTCTCCTTATATTTCCGCTCTATATTTGTACCACTTCCTAATCTTTAAAGGTCTAATACGTCCCTTACGTAAATAGGTAAACGTCTCACCTCTATTAATAAGAAAATATAGCCTCCGTTATATGATATAATTAGTCTTTACCGAGGCGCTCTATAATTACAAGTGTTACAGTCTTCTTATACGAACACTTTGTTTACCCAGATAGCAATTGTTTCTACAGTTTCGGCAAATTTCCTTTTGCCATTTTTAAATCACAGGAGTACAAACAGGAGCATCAAGAACGACCTTTACTGGTACACACTTCGTTATCGATGCTGCTTGTATTAACGTGATCTGAAAATGACAATTTAAATTTGCCGAAAGTAGTCATTACTATACAAAAGACTACGATCTAGGCCAATGAGGTATTCGTATAAGAAAAGAATAAGGAGTTGTGCGACATAAACAAAAGATCGTAGGCGTGTTTCTACATCTGAAAGATGTTTTTGGTTCAAATTTACTGCCAGTCGCATAAGAGTGGCGCTAGTAGTGCCACTATGAGGACAGAAAACAGGTTTGTTTTTAAGACACACTGTAACGACATGAGCTCTAGTTACCTCTGAGACTGGCTGGACTTAGTGAGTTGGTGTTAGTCAAGAATGCCTATAGGGCGCTAAAGACGTAAATATCAACCTCTCACCGAGTTTGAACGAGGTCCTGTAATATGACTACAGGAAGCTGGAAGTTCCTTCTGCGAAACTGCGGAAAGATCTGGCAGGAATGTAGCCACTGTACATCATTGATGGCAGCGGTGGTCAAGAGAATGGACGGTGGCAAGAACATCGGATTCCAGACGGTCAGGTGACACTACCGTGCGGGCGTATGGCTCTCGCTCATCGTAATGCATCTGCAGCAGCAATTAGAGCAGTAGTTGGCATCACAGTGACTAACGAAATGTTACACATCGGTTACTTCAAGGACAGCTCGGAGCCCGACGCTGCGTAGCGTGAATTCCACTGACCCCAAACTCCCGACGATCGCGTGTTTTGTGGTGTCAAGTGGGAGCTGATTGGAGGGCAGGATGGAGATCAATGGTGTTTTCTGATCGAAACTGGTTCCTCCTCGGTGCCAGCGATGGCCCTGTGGCGATTAGAAGGAAACTAGCTGAGGGCCTTCAGCCAACCTGTTTGCGTACCAGACACACAGACCGACACCTGTAATTATGGTCTTGTGTGCGATTTTGTATGACGGCATTAACACTCTCGTCGTTATCCCACCCACTCTGACTTCAAAATTGTACGTCAGTCTGGTGATTCAACCCGTCGTCCTAGCATTTGTCAACAGCATTCCAGAGGGTGTTTTCCAAAAGGAAACGCTCACCGACATATACCTGTTGTAGCACAACACGCCCTACAGACTGTCGACATGTTACTTTGGCCTGCTCGATCACCAGCTCTGTATCCAGTGTAGTACATATGAGACAGCATCGGACTCTATATCACTTATTTTTTGGTGCTGTGTGATTTTTCTTTCCGTCAGTGCATTCGCGACACAATTTGCAGACAGTATTCACATACCTGTTTCCGTAAAACCATCCCAGTGTACGATACGTAGTTTATGACGTAAGACGTCATAAACATTGATCATCGTGTAAACGAAACAGCGTGGCGAAATTCGCTAGAGATACAGGTTCAAACCAGAATGAAACGTGTTAAGTATACGTGACAAAAGCATACACGACAAAATGTCCTCTAAAAGCTTTGGATCATTTTCAGGTAAATTTGATGTAGATATTCCCTACTATCTGGAAAGGAATACTGTGTGGGTAAGAACGAGCTCGCTGCTAGTGAGGTGGAGGTGATATTGTTTAGAGAGAAGAGGAAGAAGAGTATGAAAAGAGAGGAGGTAGTAGGAGAGGGACGCAGATAGGCGTGAGAAGAAATATCTAGATAGCCGGCAATGACGGGTACTCACCTACTTCCATGTAAAACAGAATTAGATATACTTCTGAAAGAATTATCAAATTTAATAGCAGATTTTTGAACAGTACAGATATAAAATATAGTTTTAACGGAATATTTAACAAAAAGGAAATTTGTAACTATTAAATATCGAACTACAATTTTTGTATGAAAGGGTAACGTGTAGAGGACTGTAATACAATTATTATAGATAACGAGAAAACTGTTGAGGACGCTGCTTAAAATTGTGTGAGGGTAATTCTAGTAGTAATGTTTAGAACAAATTTCTATGCCAATCTACTAGTCTTGAAGTTACACACAGCTTCGACACCTTACAGTAGATCTTGTAAACGGTCAAAATGTTAAAGAAAACCATTCGACTATATAGCACCCTAAGATACTGGTGTCTTTTAATACACAAAAACGCTTACTGGAGAAAAAGGGTCACATTCAATAAGACTGTAGACTTACAAGTTTACTTACTCATCTTACTACACAGGGTATTTGTCATCCACATTATGATGAAGGGAAACTGAAGATTCGTATTGTGAAGTGGAAGGGAAACTGTTTGTAATAGAAATCCAAGAAGTACACAGATGAAGTATTACAAATATTTTAATAATGTTTTTTCTTTCCTTTCTTTCGTCCAGTTGTTATAATTTCTACCTACTGTGAGAAGAATGACCGGAATTGGTTTTGCTCAGCTCTGTCGAACCGAATGAAGAATCTCTTCAACAAGTAAGCAAAGATTTTAACACGTAGGCTACTGAAGTATCTTTGAAACGAAAGGGATATATTGTGCTGGATTACACTTTTTAGTCTATTTCACTGCGTTATTAATATTGATATATTCACATTTGGTTACTATTCTTACCTTTCATAAAAAGGTATACGGCGCTTATGCTCCCACTGTGTAATAAGGCAAAGAAACTTAACACAATTTCACTATTTTTGCATTTACTTCTAACGAAGAAAGCCTTAACATCAACGTTCAATAAATTTTAGAGTCGTCAAGTCGCTATAATTAAGGTAGTTGGAGATCCATTTTTCCCCTGAATGTTACAAATTAATCAACAGAAGAGAAAAGTATCAGTTATCTGAATTTTGTGGATGCATTAAGCATCTGAACCAAAGCGATCTGTCTAATTAACTGAATGGCCACCATGCCTGAGTCTCATACGGAGCACTCGGTTTCAATTCCTGGTACTGATAGGGATTATCCCTCGTTGGGAGAACAGGACTAGAGGGTGTACAGCCTTGTGACGCCAGTTAAGGGGAAACTAAAATGAGAAATAGCGGTTGCAAAGCAGGGGAAGCTGACGACGGCCGGGAGAGCGATATGATGACTCCATGTTCCTGCATACGGTACCGGTAAGGCGTCGAATGACTAATGATGATAACGCAGCCGGTCGGTATCGTGTAGCTCTCTGGCCTTGATCCCGGAGTTACCGTACTTTACTGTCATATTACCGCCTTAAGTATCTCGGCTCACAGGGCTAGAACCCATAAAAATTGTTTCAAAATACGAAGAGCTGTTTGTTCTGCCACAAGTTTAGGGCATTTACTGTAAAATTTTTGTTTAGGTGTAATTGGTGTTCGAAGGATATGGAAATAAGTATTACACAAATACAAGTCACTTTACGAACGACACTACGTTACAGAACATTATGACCAACAGATTCACAAGTGTCGTAAATGAACTGTTACACGGTCCAGTCACTGCCTATGTTCGACACAAACGTGCAGTAACCATCACAGGTGGCAGGCGGCAGCAATATAAAGAGCGTCAGGAGAGATTTATCGGACGACCAAATAGGACATGGTCATTTGCTTTCGGGCCAAGGGTGAGAGCAGATCCGAAACGGCTTAATCTGTGAACTGTTCGCGTACCGTCGTGGTTAAAGTATATCTTGCGTTGCAAAATGACGCTACTCAAAATCAGCGCCGCGGCCACTGTGGTTCACCACGTGCCTAGATGTCAGGGCTGCGAAGATGTGTACAAGCTAATAGACATTCTACTGTCAAGCAACTGACCGCCCAGATTAACTAAGGGGCTACCAATAGTGGATCCTCAAAGACCGTTCAGCGAATGTTGCTGTGTATGGGCCTTCACTACATCTATCCAATTCATGCATCCATGCTAACTGCTGTTCGTCGGTGACGAAGGTTGGAATTGGCACGCCAGTAGCACAATTGGACATCATTGGAGTGGCGACAGATAGCCTTTCTAGATGAATCATGTCTTAGGGTACATTGGACAGATGACTGTTGGTATGTATGGCGCTGTAACAGTGGTTGGAGGGTCCAGGCTGGAGGAGGGAGAGTTATGGTTTAGGGAATATTTTCGTGACACTCCCTACTTGATCTCGTCATTGTGGAAGGTATATTGGATCCTCAAAAGTACGCATCTATCCTTGGGGACCACGTTCCAACCTAAATACGTTTGTTTTTCCGTCGGCATGATGCAATCTACCAGCAGCACAATGCAAAATGTCACACAGCTCAGAATGTATGTGCATGGTTCGAGGAGCACCAGGGTGAGTTTAATATAATCCTCTGGCCATCGAACTCCCCGGATTCCATCCCAACCGAGAATCTCTATGATCATTTCCATCAGGCTGCTTACACCATGAATCCTTAACCGAGATACCTAGTGCAACTGACCAGCCCACTAAAATCAGCGTGGCTCCTCATCCTTGTCAGTACCCTCCAGAACCTTCGGGGCAAAAAGTGATTATTCAGGGTTTTGACATGTGGCCACATTAATGTGATTGTACCGTGTATTAATTGATTTCTCAGTTTTTCTCGGCATGACTGACAGATAGTGACCTATACATAAAATGGAAGCAACAGCTCGGCAGAGCATCTGGAAGGACACTGTTCAGCTATTATTAGGTGAAAAGCGGAAAATTTGCTTGATAGAATGTACGTTAACACATTTAGCACGTACATTGTGTTTCCAAAATAGACACCCTTGTGCATTTTTCTCCATTCAGACGTTGGCGGTAAATGATCTGTATGGTGGGTGGTAGAGGTGGGTGGCCATTGGTCAGCAAGACATGCAGTTCACCACCCTAGGCTTGTCTGCAGCACTGTTGTGGGTATGTACCATAAAGATGCCAGAGGTTTCATCATGAAAATAGATTTTATACATAATACTTTATACCATGGCAAAGTTCACTGAAGGTGGTACTGGTCGGCGGTGCACGCCCTGAAGACACTGGCCAGACTCGTACGGTGAAGCCTAACAGAATTTTGTCACGTCCAGCTGGTGGTAGCCGGAGGAGGCGAAGTACTCAACATTCTAGCGATGTGGCGCTGACTCAGGAGCCGAAGCAAGGGGGGGGGGGGGGGGGGGGGAACTGGCAGCCAGAGTGGGCAGCTACGTCGACTGGTACGAATATAAATCAGTGTACAGCACACCTTAGTGTAAAGAATCAAACTGTGGACTCCAGTGCAGATGGCAGTAACTCATAATGGTAATGTGTTCCCCACAGGCCATGGTGCCAACTGGCGATGGCATCTACACAACTAGGTGGCGCAGGCATTTATAGATCCCGAGTGTAGGGGGCGATAAATGTATTCAAGATGGCCAGTAGGTGGCCCACCGCTTGCAAGGCATCAAGTCAGCAGCATTCGGACTTAGCACCAAGAGCAGACTCTAAGATAGTGCAGACAGCGTCTGACGATGCCAGCTTATTGACCCATTTCTAGTTCTACACTGGCGTAGAACTTCCCTCGTAGCTGGCTGCTGGTAGCAACTGCTACTGCCCGTCCAAAATGGGCAGTATATACGCGAGATTCGTCAGCAAATTTCTCTTAAACGACAGCACTTCCCTCTTATAAGACACAACTGAGTTAAGGTACAAGGCGTGGCTACTGGACAACAGTGACATCTCTGCCTGGCTTTTCCGTTGCGTCAGCAGTCTAACAGCCCTGGCTGCGCCATAGCAAGTTCACCTTTCAGGAACGTTTCCTGTGGTGTCTGCATAACCCGCTTAAGCATCTCACACCAAAACACCAAAATGGCACTTGTAATGCGGTTTACTGCATCAGCTTCCTATGATATCTGCCTGTAAGTTGGTCATGGCAATCTTAAACTTGGAACTGTGGAGATATGGCAGAACTCCTTATTTGTCATCGAACTGAAAATGTGGTTTTTTGACGAAGTGATCAAAGCACAGGGAAGTGGATCAGCTGGTGACAAAGCTGCGGATAATATTATCGTTGTGTCTTTTGATATTCGACAGCTGCAGTGAGTATAAACCAAACGTGTTGCTCTATCTTCAAATGCTTCCCTTGTTCAGCGCACATCCATTCCATTCGTCTGTGTCTTAACTACTTCATCGGAAATCCACGCTTGCACATCAGTTACGTATAAGGTAAGAACATACAACAACATAGGAACCTCTACTCTAAAAATAAGGTTCTGTAAGTACGGCATGTCTTAATATACAGTGTTCCAAGCAAATGTTAAGGTTTTCCCAACCGTAACACATTTATAATTTATGTTAGGTAGTCCTTTTTCCCGCCATTTGTTCTTCCTTGGTCTTTACAGTCGTCACATTGAAACATACTTTGTATACAAATATACAGTCTTACTCACTGACAAACATAAAGGAAGCTAGCGTAGGCTCATCTACCCAATTGAAAATCATTTTCATTAAGTTTTAAGCCGTTGGTGCTGCCGTTTATCGATTACAAGCTGGAAACGTATGACTACAGTTAACAACTACTCCCACCAATATTCCAACTTGCATCTGCTGCAATGACGGTGAACGGTGACCCATCACAACCGGAATGATATGTCGTAAATTTAGGCGTCTAACAATGTGATGTGCCACGCGCTGTTTCCGCAACGTTCGGTGGCAGAAGGAGTACCAGCGTGAGAAGATGTGAGCACGTAAAAAGACGGGTACGTTGTTTGCGGCAGCTTCATCACTTTTACTGGCCAGCGTCCCGCGGGGGCGGCAGCGGCATCAGCTGCGCGGGGAATACCGTCTGCGTCTGCAGCCGCGGCGCCGTCATAAATGTAAATACGGGCGACGGAGCGAAAGGGCGCCGAGAAAGAGGAAGGCGAGGAGAAAGCGACGGAGGGCACAGGTAAAGTGCGGCGGGCGCTCGCAATTGTTATTCACGTCCTGTTCATGAATCGATGGCTACAGCGGCGACACGGGACAGGCGTGGAAACTTCGGGGATGCCACGCCCAGGGGCTTCCCTAACGACGCGTCTTCCGAAAGACTGTGGAAATTCGCGTGTGGTGATGCGACGCACGACCCCGGCTGCCAAGTGTCAAGCAGGACATCCAGGGAAAGGAATCGGGAGGCAGGAGTGTATTCTATGAGAAAGCCATTTCATTTGTGAAACGTTATTATAAAACAATTGTTTCCAGTCTCGCAATAACTGATTAGTTTCCTTTGAGTAATAGGATGATTTATGATGAAACGTTCTGCTTGTGACGTCTCTAGTTGGTCATGAAACTAGCAAATCCCTTTACCCGTGGACTGTAGTGATGAAATGGTAAAATTTAAGAGATTGCTTTATTTTAATTCTTCGCGCTTTCCCAGGGGGTATAACATGGATCGCCAAATCAAAGCTGGCTAGTAGGATATTTGGTTATTATAAGTGACCACGTGCATGTGTCCTCACTAGTCAAAACTGAGACCAAAATGCAACGGGTTAGAATTTTAGTTAGCCGTATTGTGCACCACTGTTTCGACTGTATCTTAGTTCTGCAACAACAGCGCGTCCATACTGCAAGCTACTTATCCATTTGCTGAAAGCAAGTCCGATTAAGAGATAATGGCCTTAAGCACTTTGTAAGTTTCTACAGGTCATGTTCTGTGGTGAAGTTCGCATTAAAAGATTAAAAATCATAATTAGACGGGATATTTTGTTATAAAGTTTCGAAGTTACAAAAACGCGTAATCAATAAATGCTGAGAAACCGATAACAGATCTTATGGGTTTTTACGTCAGATGAGAGACAAACTACTAATCCCGGAATTGTATCACATCAGTCTTCGACATGAAAGAGAATTAATGAGCTAATTAACAGGCTTCACAACGCTCCTATCAAACCCGTACTTGTAAATATGGCACCGCATCACTCAAAAGATCATACATGAGACCCCCATACCGTGAAGCGACATGAATAGGAAAAGAAAACTAAAAAATCAAAATCAAATCAAGCTAAAATAAGCTCACTACAGCATGAGTCCAAACGCATTGGGCTCCTAACGCCGAGATCACGGTATTTGAAGTAAAAGAGACATTCAAATTAAAGCGAGACAAGATGGCCAATGCCTTCAAGGAAATATAATTCCACATGGCGCGCACCTCTTCGTACGAAGCGCAGCGTTCTCGCTTCCCGCCGCCCAGGTTCCCGGGTTCGATTCCCGGCGGGGTCGGGGATTTTCTCTGCCTCGTGATGACTGGGTGTTGTGTGATGTTCTTAGGTTAGTTAGGTTTAAGTAGTTCTAAGTTCTAGGGGACTGATGACCATAGATGTTAAGTCCCATAGTGCTCACAGCCATTTGAACCATTTCTTCGTACGAAGCAAATCGACGCATACGAATGTCTTTCCTCAGAGCTTGAAAAATATGGAAATAACATCGTGAGACATCGGGAATGTATGGAGGACGTATAAGGACTTCCCAGCGGAACTTGTAGTTGAAACAACCTTGGAAACATGTGAGAGGGCATTTTGTTGGCAGGCCGTTTCAACTGCGCTACAGAAGTTTGGCTGGGAAATCGTAACACATCCTCCATAGGGTCCCAATTTCCCGCCGTGTGATTTCAATAGTTATGAATCTCTGAAGAAAGATGCTCGTGGGTGCCGATTTGCTTCTTACGAACAGGGGCACACCTGGGTAAAATCATGATCCCGTGGGCAACTGAAAACATTTTGCTATGAACGCATTGATCTTGCTGTCTCTCAGTGGGATAGATGTATTAACATTATGGCAATTCCTTTCGAAACGATGATCAGTTTACTTACTTTTTTCCATCTGTCTCACTTACATTTGACTGACTTTTATAGATGGTTGGAACGTACAAGTATATACACTACTGGCCATTAACCCTAGCATTACCAACGGGGGGGCCTCGTAGGCCCACTGACTCAGTTTTTCTATGTTGTATCCACACCCTTTGATATATGAACTTGAAAGCAAAGGTAATTGTTCGTTATTGAATGTACTATTGAGTCATTACAGAATTTCGGAATAAAAATGTAATTAAAATTCATTTACTTGATTTAATTCTCTGTGGGCCTTAGAAGCCCACCCGTTGGTAAAAGCTAGGAAAGATTTACGAGGTTGAGTCTCTCGTTTCAAATTCTAACCATGAAACGAATTTTGGCATTGTTGCCTTCAGACATATTATTATGAAGCGGACCATTGTTATTTTCAGTGTTTCTGCTGCTGTTGAACCAGCAACATGAGTAGACATCGTTTACGTGATAGTTCCATTGAAAGAGTGCTAGAAGAAGTTTTGAACGAATCAGATTTAGAGGAAAGTGAAGTGGATGATGATGTGGAAGAAATTAGAACTGATTCATCGTCTGAGAATGAAGATGAGGTTGAAGCCAATCCACCAGATGATAATGATACGGAATGTGATAAATTCATTGCAAAAAGTGGACGAGAGTATATTACGAAGCCATCTCGACAACATCGGCGTTCTGTACAAAATATAGTGCGAGAAAGAATGGGGCTAGGACAACAAGGAAGAATTGCGTCTCCGAAAGAGGCTATAGAGCTCTTTTTTACACCTCAAATTATGAATCTAATAAAACTACACTCAAATGAAGAGGCTTCTCGACTAGGTATTCAGCACACAGATGAAGATGAGTTATTTTGTTATATAGGACTCTTGCTAATCATGGGTTCAAATCATGACAATAAGATACCTGTCCAAGATTTATGGTCTTTGCTTCAGGGCCGACAAGTGTACTATGGATCAATGAGTCGGACCCGATTTTTCGAATTGACTAAAATATTGAGGTTTGATGATAAGAACACAAGAGAAATTCGTCGCCAGACTGACAAGTTTGCTCCAGTGAGGGAAATTTTTGAAAGCTTCAATTCTTCACTGCCATTGTATTTCATTCCTGGTCTACATACAACAGTGGATGAGATGTTGTCTTTGTTCCGTGGTCGCTGTCCATTCAAGGCGTTTCTAAAAGAAAAACCTGGAAAATACGGCATTCTAATTCGAATGCTGTCTGATTCTGAGACTAGATATGTGATCAGCATGGACATCTATACAGGCAAGTCAGGAAATACACAGCATTCAAATGGACCGATGGAAATTGTAAAGAGACTAATAAAACCTACTGAAAAATCAGGCCGTAATGTTACCACAGATCGGTACTATACTTCAGTGGAGCTTGCTGAGACTCTATGGAATGATTTTCACCTCACACTTGTTGGCACCCTACAGTTTAACAGACGACTCATACCTGAAGAGCTGAAGACTACAACTGGCCGCAGTTTACACTCTTCCATCTTTGCTTATACTGACCCTCAGACACAGAGGCCACCAGTTACTCTTGCATCAACGCTAGTCCGCGAGAAGCCAAAACGACTGCTGTTGATGCTTTCAACTTATCACTCAGAAGGGGTGTTGAATGAAGACTCAAAAAAGACTAACATAAATCTTTTTTATAATTCTACAAAGGGAGGCGTGGACACCATAGACCAGATGGCAAGATACTACAGCACAAAGAGAGGAACAAGAAGATGGCCTTTGTCCCTCTTCTACACACTCATTGACATAGCAGCAATAAATGCATATTCACTCTTCCTCCTCAACTTTCCGAATTGGAAAAAGAATTTGCTAAACCGCAGAAGAGTTTTTATGACTAACTTAGGTCTCGAACTAATAAGATCTCAAGTAGATAAACGGGCACAAAATTTGTATGGACTTCAGAAGCCAGTAATAATGGCAATGGAAAGCATCACACAACGGAAGCTCAGCTGCTCTGTAGAACCATCATCCTCAACAGCAGAATCAGGAACACGTGGACGGTGCCACCTATGCTGCCAAGAAGCTGCATCTAAAAAGATCAAGTACAACAAGCTGGGAAAGTCAACTGTTACCTGCTCTCAGTGCCACAAACACGTCTGTGGGAAACACTGCAGGAAGACAGTGTTGTGTGAAAAATGCGTTGCAGAATGAGACAGTAAATTTTGTTTGCTTCATGTAGTGTATCGAATTAAAAATGTCGTTTTTTTAAGAACACACTATTTTGAAACATTATTCCAAAAAATATATAAACTGAATCTCGTGATTTGTTCATTTTATTCCTATTATAATAACATCTTTTATTATCCAGTATACAAAAACAATGTCTAAGCATTTTGAATTGTTATTAGAGGTATCAGAAGTAAATAAACTTGATTTATGATAAAATAAATTGTGGTATTCTTTATGGGCCTTTGAGGCCCCCCCGTTGGTATTACATGTAACAAAAAATACGTTGGCAATGCTAGGGTTAAAATTGCTACACCAAGAAGAAATGCAGATGATAAACGGGAATTCATTGGACAAATATTTTATACTAGAACTGACATGAGATTACATTTTCACGCAACTTGGGAGCACAGATCCTGAGAAATCAGTACCCAGAACAACCACCTCTGGCCATAATAACGGCCTTGATACGCGTGGGCATCGAGTCATACAGAGCTTCGATGGCGTGTACAGGTACAGGTGCCCATGCAGCTTCAACACGCTACTACAGTTCGTCAAGAGTAGTGACTGGCGTATTGCGACGAGCCAGTTGCTCGGCCACCATTGACCAGACGTTTTCAGTTGGTGAGAGATCTGGAGAATGTGCTGGCCAGGGCAGCAGTTGAACATTTTCTGTATCCAGAAATGCCCGTACAGAACCTGCAACGTGTGGTCATACATTATCCTGCTGAAATGTAGGATTTCGCAGCGATCGAATGAAGGGTAAAGCCACGGGTCGCAACACATCTGAAATGTAACGTCTACTGTTCAAAGTACCGTCTATGCGAACAAGAGGTGACTGAGACGTGTAACCAATGGTACCCCATACCATCACGCCGGGTGATGCGCCACTATGGTGATGACGAATACTCGCTTCCAATGTGCGTTCACCGCCATGTCGCCAAACACGGGTGCGACCATCATGATGCTGTAAACAGAACCTGGATTCATCTGAAAAAATGACGTTTGGCCATTCGTGCACCCAGGTTCGTCGTTGAGTACACCATCGCAGACGCTGCTGTCTGTGATGCAGCGTCAAGGGTAACCGGACCCATGGTCTCCGAGCTGATAGTCCATGCTGCTGCAAACGGCGTCGAACTGTTCGTGCAGATGGTTGTTGTCTTGCAAATGTCCCCATCTGTTGACTCAGGGATCGAGACGTGGCTGCACGATCCGTTAGAGGCATGCGGATAAGATGCCTGTCATATCGATTGCTAGTGATACGACGCCGTTGGGATCCAGCAGGGCGTTCCGTATTACCCTCCTGAACTCACCGACTTCATATTCTGCTAACAGTCATTGGATCTCGACCAACGCGGGCAGCAGATTCGCGATACGATAAAAGGCAATCGCGACAGGGTACAATCCGACCTTTATCAAAGTAAGAAACGTGATGGTACGCATTTCTCCTCCTTACACGAGGCATCACAACAACGTTTCACCAGGCAACGCCGGTCAACTGCTGTTTGTGTATGAGAGATCGGTTGGAAACTTTCGTCACGTCAGCACGTTGTAGGAGTCATCACCGGCGCCAACCTTGTGTGAATACTCTGGAAAGCTAATCAATTGCATACCACAGGATCTTATTCCTGTCGGTTAAATTTCGCGTCTGTAGCACGTCGTCTTCGTGGAGTAGCAGTTTTAATGACCAGTAGTGTAGCAAAATTTGTATGTAGCAAAGTCATCTAACAAGTCACAGCTAGGCGTCTACTGGTGTGTCCTATTCTACTCAGTCTGCTCGGAGAGAAAAAGGTCTGTAACCTCACAGAGCAAATAATTTGTACCATTCTGCCTATATTGTTGTTAACCTCTGAATCTGTCTTGCATTTTGCGAAGATGCTTACACATTCCTCGACAAGCAATCTCCATAGGCACACGGATGACATTTGTGTTCTCCGCAACATATTCCACAGTAAATGTTTAGCGACAGTTGCTTATTCTGGAAATTTCGACAGCAATTCAGTTTGTAATCAGTTTCTGTTTGATTACTTGGGCGATTAGTGCAATATTTCCACTTCTTTCGCACACTGCCATGCTTCCTCTGAGTCATTGTCTGAAGGCTTAAGATTGTTACGTAAATTTTTGCTCTCAAGGATTTAATAAATGTGTTGCAATAGTTACTTTGCTGTAATCAACCTAACCTCCTCGAAACATTCACAGGTTAGACGAACTTTTCGATTTCGTACATATTTTGAAAAGTCATTTACTTATTTCCTTACTTAAAATACATATTTCTTATCTATAGAACTCTCTGAACATACTTGATTACCGAAAAGCTATATTTGTTAGACTATATTTTAATCATTCGTATTAACGCATGTCGTTATATCGATTAAATTTAGTTATCACAGTTGTCAACTTAAATAATGAAAAAACCAGTTTGAATTAGATGTTGTTGTGGTATCCAGTGAAGAGACTCGTTTGATGCAGCTCTCCATGCGACTTTATCGTGTGCAAGCTTCCTCATCTCCCAGTACCTACTGCAACGTACATCATTCTTCATCTGCTTATTGTATTCATCTCTTGGTCTCCCTCTACGATTTTTACCCTCCATGCTGCCCTCCAACACTAAATTGGTGATCCCTCGATGCCTCAGAACGTGTCCTACAAACCAATCCCTTCATCTAGTCAAGTTGTGCCACAAATTTCTCTTCTCCCCAGTTCTGTTCAGTACCTCCTCATTAGTTATGTGATCTAGCCATCTAATCTTTAGAATTCTTCTGTAGCACCTCATTTTGAAAGCTTCTATTCTCTTCTTGTCTAAACTGTTTATCGTCCATATTTCATTTCCATACATGGCTACACTCCATACAAATACTTACAGAAACGACTTCATGACACAGAAACCAATACTCGATGTTAACAAATTTCTGCTCATCAGAAACACTTTCCTTGCCATTGCCAGTCTAAATTTTATATCCTCTCTACTTCGACTATCATCAATTATTTTACTCCCCAAATAGCGAAACTCATCTATTACTGTAAGTGTCTCATTTCTTAATCTAATTCCCTCAACATCACCGGATTTAATTCGACTACATTCCATTATCCTCGTTTAGCGTTTGTTGATGTTCATCTTATATCCTCCAATCAAGACATTGTCTATTCTATTCAACTGCTCATGCTGGTCCTTTGCTGTCTCTGACATGTCATCGGCAAACCTCAAAGTTTTTATTTCTTCTCCATGGATTTTAATTCCTGCTCCGAATTTTTTTTTGTTTCCTTTACTGCTAGCTCAATATACAGAATGAATAACATCGGGGATAGGCTACAACCCTGTCTCACTCCCTTCTCAACCACTGCTGCCCTTTCATGCCCCTCGACTCTTATAACTGCTATCTGGTTTCTGTACAAACTGTAAATATCTTTTCGCTCCCTATGTTTGACTCCAGCCACCACAGTAGATATAAGATTGTTATGTTCCAGTTTCCATGTAAACAAAATTTGTATCTCCATTTATACTTTATGTAATTTTACCATCGGTACTGGTATCAATTTTACAAAAAATACAGGAAGTTTCCATTTTTCACATTGCCGAAATTTGTCGCCTGTTTTAAATAACCACGAAAGCTATAACCCTTCACTTACATAATTCTTTCAGAAAATAAGACAAGAATTAAATCTGAAAAAAATTAGAATTAAGAAAGCCGTGTTAATACAGTTTGGACTATATGCTTTTCTGGGTTCGTAATATATATACTAATTTTTGGAACCAAGTGCGGGTGAGTTTAGTATCCACTGAGTTTGATACATTTTGTTGTCTACTCGATCACATTCTTTGTATGGCTCTAGCAACTTGCACACTGTGTATCTCAAAAGTGTGAAATACGTGATCGTAAACTGTGTTTCAAGAACATGCAAATAAATGAAGAAAACGGATAAAGGCAACGTAATGTTGCAGCGACGTGCCATATAAACGTCCTCGAACAAAATCTTTTCAATAGACTATACAGGAATAATTGAACCAGTCCGGATACTGAAATCAATTTTGCAATGTAAGTATTATTTATCTGTAAATATGATGTATTTGCTCTTACTATATATTTTAACGTTGTTTATACTACGAGACAGTTATCAGAACATATAATTGTGGTTCGTAATATATGGAAACAAGCAAGAGAGTGCATTATGTAGCGCATATAACCACTTCAACAGTGGTCAACTTCGTCCATTTTTTCTTATATTATCACTGTCTTAGACATTGAGTCACGAATTTTGATAGACAACATAAAAGCGGAAAAGTTCGAGAGAAAGTTGTCTTCGATAAATCTGATTCAAGTTTTCCTTCCTTATGTAGACGAATCCCTCTCTTTGTCGTTGTACCATTATTTTTGAACGGTAACTTGCTATACTGGTAGCATAAGAGATCCTGATGTAAAATGTATACCAGCGATTAAAATTTAAAATTTAATTTTTGGTGTTCAGGTAAACATTGCACTCGTAATTAATTCCCTCCACTCCGAACGCTTTTCTCGGGTATGTGATGAATTACTTTCGGTTTGTAAGCAGCTGGCTAATGCTCTGTATGCTGGCAAGCGATGGCATGCTGCTTCGAAAGGGTGTGTTTGGTGAAATGCCGAGGTACATGTTCCAGAGATACCAAGAACACATAGCTTTAAATACTGTTCTCCTATGCTGATATTGTCTGCTCACCACAAGCAATGGATCTACGGCCACTCATTGAATTCACTTAAAGTGACGTGATAGTCATACGTCTGGAGGTCCGTTAAAAGGAAGGCAACGACCCTGGACCGTTCAGGGTTTTATACACACATTCCATGTTATGGCGTAAAGTTATGCCCCGGCACGACAGTCGGGAACGACAGGGGAGAGACGGCTATGAGACGAAGACAGCCAATCGCACGCAGACCGAGCCTCCCTTTAGGACGACAATGCAAAAGAAGCGGCCCCTATATGTAGACGACTCATTAATACCATTTTTTGATGGTTTGTCTAGCGAACCCAGTGGGTAGTCTACCTAGACACCACATATTTGGTGATAAGGAGGTGAACGAAACTCACAGCGACACCCCAGCACCTGGCTGCCACAATTTTGTTTTGTCATGGGATTTTGTGTTTTACGAGCGCTTTAGTTATACCTTGGCTTTTTCTTTGCAGGGGTGTGTTTACGTATTTTAACAATGTCATATAGTGTTTTCTTTTCTTTCAGTGTTTTCAGGTGGGCGTTGCCGGAATTTTCTTTGCTGGTGTGCTTATTTTTATTGCATGCATTGTCTGTTTATCACATTTGCCTATTCGAAAACAAACATCCCATCTGTCCCACTCCCTGCTTAGGCGCCACAGCGGCAAGCGATAGATAAAACGCAGCTAACACAGATGTTGCAATTTCAGACGCAGAAGTTTGCCATACTTCTAAGCACGGTAGAGCAGGTACTTGCCAATCAAGCCACTACCGCAGCGCCACAAGCAACAGCTCCGAGTGCCATACCGCCTTTTCGCCAGTTTAATGAAAAAGAAGAGGAATGGCTCTAGTGGTTGCAACAGTATGAAGCCCACATCATTGCTCACAAGGTACCAGGTACTGTGAAATTACATTACATTTTTGCCAACAGTAGGAAGTGCAGTCTATCGCTTCATTTACTGTTCTCTAACGCCTCTGCGAGTGAACTTTCCTATGATCAGGCTATAGGTTATAGGTTCCCTAACTAACTATTATGACCAACAAGTGATTGTGGTGGCAGCTAGGTACTAATTCTTTCATTGCAAGAAAATGTCAGAACAAACTTATCGTTAGAGTGTAACAGGAAAAGCAAATTTCAAATGCAAATTCAGATGTGCTTGTGGTGCTTTGTATTCAGAATTTATGTTGCGTGATGTGATCGTGTGCAGTGTAACTGATGCCAGACTTAGAGAACAGATTCTGAAACAGTCCGATCCATCATTTCATCACATACTGCAAATCCTAGATTAGCATGATTCCAGTACCGTAGCGGCCGATAAAGTTGAGCAGCATCAATTTCTCGAGTTGTGTCATTTCCTTGCTCAAGAGTGGTCCAGTAGGCAGAAACAGTTTGTGCGTCAAGCCGCGTAAACACAGGCGAACACAAATAAGTCATGCCCTTGGTTCTATTCACGGCACAAACGCCAAGACTGTCCATCCAGACAAGCACGGTGTTACGCTTGTGGCAAGGAAGGTCTCGTACAATCAGTATGTTTACAACGGAACAAACACAGGAATTCCGCCCATTCACTGAAATCTGGTCACAGGATCCATGTTATCAATGCAGTGTATTCAAAGCCTGCAGCAGACATTAGTAAAACTAGCAAGCAAACAGTTTCATCAGTGCTATGCCAGTCCAACAAAGATTTTGTTCATTCGTATATTAGCGAAAAACGTGAAATGTCAGTTGGGCACGTGTGCCTCAGTTACGTTGCTGAATCATAGCACATATGAACTGTTAGGCCCCCCACGCCTGTCTAACACTAGCACGCACCTGATGGTTTATAATGGACAAGACATTCCCCTTCTCGAAAATTTACTTTGCCTGCTATGTGTTGCTCGCACACGGGAACTGCGACTTTCACTGTGTATTGAGCTATATTTTTGGTTTTCTTATTCTATGATTGAAGACAACAGTGTAAGTTGAAATGACATGTTTAATGTTGCAATATTAGCACAAAACTACGCACTTTTACAAGTTTTCAATGTGACAAAAAGAAAAAAACAGTTGTCAGGGTAGCGCATCTCGTCATCATCAAAATGTTTAATAATCCTAAACACAATTATATTAAATATTAACTCACAGAAGGTTAAGTTATCCTAAACACAACAATATAAAAGTTTAACTAGAGTTTTTTTTACCAAATTGTTCCTACACTTACTTATGATGTTGGTCAGTACTGCGAAAATCGTCCGATTCCCATTCAAAGATCGGTACTATTTTTTGGATGACAATCAGTCTATGGTGGATGGTTAGTTATGCAACAAATTCAGCTAAAGATTACCCAAGACCACTCGAGTTTACAGTGGATGCAAGCTGGTGAACCAACAAGTTAGCACCTCGGCAGGCAGTATTTACCTTAAGTTGCGATGAGCTGTCGTCTGCTAGAATGCTCTCTTCCGCTGAAATTCCTATAAAACGAATTACACCTGTGCTGAATTCTCCAGGAGAATCTTTCCCTTTGTTTCTTGTTTGGTGAGAGAACATGTACTCATGCCTAGTCTTAGGATGTGGCGATATACACGCGCATGGTTGGAGCAGCGTGCATATTTTAATGCCCTCTCAGTTCTCGCAAGAACAGTTAACTAATTGGCTGGTTCGTTTCTCCACAGTTGGAGCTAAACGATGCTACAGCTAATTTCTAGCTGGATATCAGCCGCTGTGAACACAGTGTTGACACAAATTACTCCTCTGCGTCATAAAGAGCGTTATGTGCTCCGTTCTGCACTTGACACCAGATCAGAGAAGAGTTTCTGAAAATTTCCATCTTGTCTTGCTCATAGCCAAACTGTCTCTCCACCAGGGTTGTTTCGTTCTTCACATCACGGCTTTTTTCGACATATAGGAGCTTTCCTCTTATTTTGTGGAAACAAGGACCCTACCATAAAGGGGGGTAGGATGTCAAACGGGCCGACTTGGAGCAGGAGAGGCATCAAAGGACATTTTAATTTCCAGTGTCTATACTTTTACAAATAAATTCATGAAACTTTGTCAGCATCACCCCGAAGGATTCAGGGTTCCCACTCATAGCAGTGGAACTTCGAAAACATGAAATTTATTTTTAACATGTGAAATTTAATCATTTTTTCACTTACTGATGGCAGCATTTGTTGCTGTGGGTTAACTTTTCCTCGTAAGTTAGAGAGATTCTTCGATGAATTTTGCACAGCATACATACCATACTTACAGGGGTATGAAACTCTATAATTTATTTAATTTACGGAAAAATCAATGAGCTGCTATATTTTAAAGTTCGCGTTTAGAAAAAACACAAATTTTATAGATAATTACCTCAGTTTTTACCACAGTTTTTAACAGATTTGGAAAATTCTAGACTTTCATACACCTTTAAGTATGATTTGTATGCTGTGCAAAAGTCATCGAAGAATCTCTCTTACTTATGAAGAAAAGTGTACCTATAGCAACAAATGCTGCCATTAGTAAGTGAAAAAAATGATGAAATTTCAGGTGTAAGAAAAATTACTTCGTTATGTTTTCGAACTTCCACTGCTATGAGTGTGAATTCTGGTCATGCTGAAAATGTTCTATGAATTTATTTGTAAAAGTATAGACAGTGGAAATTAAAATGTCCTGTGCTGCCTCTCCTGCTCCAAGTCGGTCCGTTTGACGTCCTACCCCTCCCCCCCCCCCCCCCCCCCTTAAATTGCTTCAAAACTTTGGCTCTTTTCTCCTTCCTAGTGCGTTTCCGCCAATCGGACGTTTTGTGCCCGTTCCAGATGCCTAAATGCGTACACTGACTCTATCTCATGAGTACCACTCGCTGGACTGGTGATCGAAAATGCGTCACTGGTCTTGTTTCGTATCTATTTGGAATTCTGGATTGCAGTTTTCTAAAAGCTTTATTTCCTGTCCTCCCTCAGATGGGCCGTTATACTCGCTCTTCCTGTCTGAGTCACCTGGTCGGTCACTGATGTTCTGCCTGGGACCCCTTTTTCCGTGGTAACTCCTGTAGTGCAGCCTTGCCTTTGCGTCGTCCCTCTGAATTCCAAACTGAAATGCCTCTCGTTGCTTGTTTCACCTTCCGCTCAAACTTGTATTATAGGAACGGTGTGTTAATTACCACCGATTGAATGTCATCCCTTTTTGCATTATGTACTGCTAGGCAAACTTGCTCATTACCGCCGAATTAAGTTAGGTGCCAAATTCACCTTCCCGTTGTGATGCATAAACGTCTCATGTAAGGTGCGAATCTGACCTTCATTTATTCTGCCACGTTGCAACTGTGCTACAATCACGCAATTGTGAGAACACATTGGGCCATGATTCGTTTGATTTGCTTGGTTTTAAAATTCAGCACAATGTGTTCTCAGTGACTGCGATAAATGCCAAAGACAGAGTAATTTGCTTGCTAAAAGAATTCCCTGATCTCATTCCTGAAGGTATTCGCTATGCTAACTATTTCGTTGCAATGCTCAGCTGAAATTTTGCTGAGCTAGAACTGTTCCAATTGCATTATAGGACAAAGTCACTGCTTAACTTAAACAACTGCAAGGTACTGGAGCAATTGGACCCATACAAGCCAGTCAGTGGGCATGTCCTCTGATTTTGCTACCCAAACCCTCAGGTCCCATTCGCCTCTGAGTTGACTTTAAGTCTACAGTCAACCCACAAACTGTGGTCGATACTTATCCATTGCCACGATCTCATGGACTGATCAGACACGGGACGCTACTTTTCGAAAATTGATTTGCATGATGTATATCTGCAAATACCACTAGATGAAGAATTTCAAACCGTATGTGTTGTGAACACTCATTTGGGCTTGTTGAAATATTAGCATTTATATTTTGGCATTGCTTCCGCACCCTCCATTTTTCAACGGTATTTGGAACAGCTGACTGCTCATGTACCAAACTATTCAAAGTATTTGAACAATATTGTCGGAACGTCGGTCCCCGGTAGTTGTGTGGTCAGTGTCACAGAATGACAATACAAAAGGCCTGGGTTCGATTCACGATGGGGTCGGAGATTTTCTCCACTCAGTTACTGGGTGATGTGTTGTCCTCATCGTCATCATTTCATCCCCATCGACACTCAAGTTGCCGCAGTGGCGTGAAATCGAAAGATTTGCACCCGGCGAACGGTCTACCCGACGGGAGGCCCTAGTCACACGACATTTCATTTCATTTCGTCGTAACAAGTTTGAAACCTATAGAACACAATGAAAATTTGCTTGCACTGTTTCATGTGTTATATGATGCAGGACTAACGTGTAGACTAGACAAGTGTGACATTATTTAAGCTTGCGTTGCAGTATCTTTGTCATGTCTTAACAGTCAAGGTGTACATCCTCTTCAGTCGCATTCGTTAGCCATGCTTGACCTGCCAGTTCCTCGTAATGTCACCGACTTGCAGTCAGTCTTAGGGAAAATGAAGAATTATATTTGGTTCATACCGAATACAAATCGCAACACCACTGGATCATATACGTCGCAAGGATGACCCTTTGCTTGCAGAGGTGAGTGCCAAGAAACTTTTCAAAAACTTAAAAATGAATTGCTCAGTTATCGATGCTTGGTTTACTTTGATCCTGACAACCCCGCTGTGCTGTACGTTGACGCTTTTTCTTACGGAATCGGTGCAGTGCTTCCGCACGGATTTGGTGATAAAGACAGCCTTATTGCTTTCGCGTCAGAAGTGTTGTCTAGAGTTCAGTGTAACTGTTCACAAACAGAGAATGAGGCATTTACTATTGTGTATGGTGTCACTAAATTCCACCACTACTTGTATGGCAGAAAATTATACTCAGTAACGGATCACAAGCCATTGCAGTCCTGCTGTCATCCATATGAAGCCAGTTCCTGTACGAACTGCTCAATAACTGCAAAGATGGACTTTGTTGCTGTCACAATGCCAGTATGAGATTGTGTATACTCTGACAGCACTTTCACGTCTTCCGACTGGCCCTGATAAAGACTTTCACGCTTCTGCTGCACGTTGTTGTCGCATAGATACTCACAATTCTTAATTGCTTCAATCCTTTCCTCTGAATTACAGGAAAATCGCATAGGTCACGGAAGCTGATTCAGATTTGAACATTTGATAAAATACATACGCACATATTGGCCACGCTCATTGCATACCATAAAGAACCCTGCAGTGCGCCGATACTTTGCACGACGGCGTAGCCTCACCATACCGCAAGGTGTGATTCTTGTTCAAAATGACAGTGGACAGTCGAGTGTGTTAATCCCCAAAGCTTTAACAGAGAGAAGTGTAGCAGTTACTTCACCAAGGACACTGGGGGATCGTTCGTACGAAACAGACAGCGCGTCAACACTGTACTAGACAGGGTACGGACTCCCAGCTAGAACAGATGATGTCACAGTGTCACGCATGTGTGGAAAACAAGTCCGCTTCGCCGCCAAAACTCACTGCTTGTCCTATGTAGCAATCACCATGGCAACGTGTGCACATAGACTCTGCGGGACCTTTTTGGAACACTCGTTGGCTGATTGTGGTACACTCTTGCAGCAAGTCTCCTTTGGCTGTGCCAATGAACTCGACAACGTCACGTAGCACAATTCAAGCATTGGCCTCTATGTTTTGCCTCGCTGGTTTGCCTGAAATTATAGTGTCGGACAACGGCCCTCAGTTCACGACCAACGAATTTGGAAAGTTTTGTGAACGCAGTGCCGTACAGTATCTAACTAGTGTACCATTCATCCACAGTCAAACAGCGAAGCGTAATTTTTTGTCAGAACCTTCAAGCAACAGATTGCCAAATTTCGCACCGCACACACCAGGGATCAAGCACTGCAACTGTTCCTCGCCGCCTATCGTTCGCATTCACGAGATGGACCATCGCCGACGGAATTGCTTCCCAGCCACCGCCACAGGACAGTGCTCCACCTGATCCAACCTTCTCAGCATCCGGCACCGAAGGAAGGCTGCATGTATCGATTCGCACCGCATGATATTGTGTTTTCTGGGTTTCTAGTGACAGCGAGACGAGATCTTTCGTTGACTTGTAGCATGCATGTATCTCATATCAGGCCCAGACGGATTGCAGCGCCGACATTACTATCAAGTTCGCCACTGTCACGTGCACAGTGATCCTTGTATATCTTCTTCCCCATAATGCCGCGGACACCGCGGCAACAGCAGCCACCAGAGGGGGCTGCGTGACGACCCCATGGAGACGGAGCCTTCGCCTCCTCCACCTCCAATAGTCCTACCGATCTTATCGAACACGCCCACACAACAGCAGCCTTCGCCTTCAACATCTGGGTATGGCCTCAGGAGGTGGACGCGTACCCTTCTGGGTATTTTCTTGTGACGGCCCAGTTCAATAGCAGCTTCAAGAATAGTGACTTGGATAACAGCGTCAACGCTAGATCACTTCACTTGTACTCTCTATGTAGTACAAACTTCGGATTGTCTGTAGTGAAGAAGATTAATCATTTTGTATGTCGCCCTTTGTTTGCGACACATCTGTGTAATTGTCAAAGTTAAGTATTGTAAATTTCTTATTGTAATAAAACTCATAAATACGACTGGTTTGATTGTATGTCTAGATAACCGAGTAGGCAGGCTTCCTAGACAACACACCCCAAACCAACACATTCTACGACGCTGTCCCCCACTGGAACTGAACTTCATTCAGTGAGACGCGCTGCTGTGTAATGTATCAGAAATGTGCTGAGTTTTGTTCATCGTTGACATTACACACGTACAGCAAATAACGGCACCCCTCAGGGGAAAGGAAGGAAGCTATAGGAAGGTCAGGTTGTGTGATCTGAGTCTATGTCTGGAGGCACCATTCAATTTTCTGAAGGGGCTATAACAGTAGCCACTGAGAGAACAAAAGGCAGCGAAATGCATAATGCGACACATGTTGGAACGAACTATGCCTGTTTGATATACGCTCCCGCCGATAACGCTGTAGTAACGCAGGACACGGAACCAAAATTGTTGGCACCACGTGAACTGGGTACGACAGCTGTCTACAGGGTGCGTCTGTGCTATGTGCACCGGAGAGAGCTACTGGTTTCCGAAGCGCCAAATTTAGGTGGCTGTTGACTCAGGTCAGTTGTGTGTTTACTATTTTAGCCGCTTGAAGTGCGTATATTCGGTCACTTACACGTTTGCGTGCTAAGAGAATCTTTTCCTGTGTAATCTCACTATTACTTGCGCGGCTGACGTTCTGGCTTGTGTTCTGGCATCGATATTTTTGCTATTCGGACGTTATAATTAATGCTGAGGAGCACTTGGCGCGGCTACGATGTAGTGAAGTGCCTAGGAGGCTTGCTCACCGGTGTATCGGTCGGGTTGTTTCCTTATGGACGACCGCTGTATGGCTTTGTGGCAGGAGCAGCTACGATCACAACAGCAGCAGCAGGAGGAGGAGGAACTACAGCAACATGGTAGCTTCTGTAGCCCATGCCATTTCGAGAACAACCGCGGGAACAGGCGACGTCGTCTTCAAGGTCCTCTCCGGCTCTCCTCCCCTATTCGAATTCCTTTCTTTATAATTTGGTGCAAAAGGTTTGTTCGCGTGTGGACCATGTTTCGTTGAAATCCGATATGGTGTGTACGGCGTGGGCAACACATTTTTTATCGCACGTTGTGGAAGAACATCTTACGTTAAATCAATGATGAAAGCGGATTAATGATTTGTACTCGGAATGGATAGCGGAGTTACTGAGTGGCAAAGTAAATTTGATTGTAGTCAGTGTGGCGTATCTTGCGTGGATTTTATTACCCTCGATGTAAATATTCACTTGGCTCCAGACACACTAATTCCTTTCAAGCGCCTTAAGGTCTTTTGACATCTGGCTGATGTGGCAGAGTTAGTACGGTCATACTAGCTGTATGTGGGGCTCAGGTAGCTTTAGTTAATAAGATGAAATGGACTGTAGTTTTTCCCGTAGTCGGACAACACAGCATGGTCTCGTTTCCTAAGGTCTAAAAAGCCTAGGTAACCTTTAATTGTGAAGAGGCAGTCTTGTTGCCACCTTCTTAAGCACCTGAATACCCTGGATGCCAGATATCCGTTTCTCCCTACCTTTCTCGCAAACGGCAAAGTGGTCGTTGCAATTCTTGGTACGACACGTCAGACAGTAACGGACGTCCTCTTTCGGCATCAGCCGGTTTTTTAGATTGAAGAGCTTGTCCAGGTTCTCACAGCCAGCAGAAGCGGTGGAGATGTCCGCATTTAAAGAAAGTTTGTTTCACATGCAACTGCAGGGGTCACATCACAGCGGTCTGTGCTACGTACCGCCCTGTTCGGAGTGTTGAGCAGTTGTCTATTAACGCTCTTTCCACGCCAAGCTGAAACATCTGGCAGACTGGTCTTAAGCCTGTGCTGTAAGTGTCTATTTTGGGACTCTCTGTTGAGTTTCAGACTGATATTCAGGCAGCAGCCTCGTTGATCAATGTGGCTACGTGTCATAAGCTGGGTAGCCCCATTACAAGCAAACACGATAATAGCGGATTCCTCGCCAACGTATTCAGTTGACGGGTCAAATTAGTGTGGCGGCAAAATATAAGAATATGGAGTACCAAGTAACATTATTAGTGGTCGATTTTACCCCGGCGTCGAATATTTTGGGTTGGACGATTTTACGGCGTTTGATTTCCAAATTGTTTTGTTCACATTAGATTAGTGTCTCCAGTTATTCCTTTTCATGACCTTCAGCCGCTTTCGCAGTCCCATAAACATTTGTTCGATATAATGCAAGAGATTTTCTTGCCCTTATTCAGCTTCAGCCATCTGCGACCATTAAGTTTTGCCGTGCTATACCTTTGGAATGATAGTTATGGCACTGAAGCTGAATTAGACAGGTTCCAGCACTTAGGGGCTACTTCGCCTGTAGCATCCAGTCAACGGGAAGCACAGCTGATTGTGGTTGAAGAAATTAATGGGGCACTTCGGCTGTGTGGCGATTTAAATCCACAATTAATTCTCAGAGTGAGGTAGAGGTTTATTCAATCCCTCGCACTGAGGAATTAGTGAGGGTGGCTGATGGAGTATTTCTCGAAGAATAACTAGCGAGACGTCTATATGCTACTGCCCTTCGATGATGAGTCACATAAGTTGCCAATTACTAATACGCCTTTTGGCCTCTTCAAGTTTACCGCCTTCTAACACGTGTGAAACTGGTTCTGATCTATCTTACTACCACAGTTGTATAAGTACGCTCTGCGAGTGTTTTAGAAATTTGGTGTTGAACCTAAGGCCTGCAAAGTAGGTTCATATGGTTCAAATGGCTCTGAGCACTATGTGACTTAACATCTGAGGTCATAACTCCCCAGAACTTAGAACTACTTGAACATAACTAAACTAAGGACATCACACACATCCATGTCCGAGGTAGGATTCGAAGGTGCGACCGTAGCGGTCGCGCGGTTCCAGACTGAAGCGCCTAGAAGCGCTCGGCCACACCGGCCGGCTGCAAAGGAGGAAGATACCACCTCATGTATGCAGAGTTCAGAAGAGCGCAGCAGTACAGACAGTGATGTAATTATACGATGATCTCAATCTAGGTTCCACTACACTCCCTATAAAGGAAACGTTATTGCTAACAGAAATTAGTGTACAAGTTCAGGTGTAACTATATGTAAGCAAATATGAAAATCTTAGATTTGCGTTATTAAGGTTTATTTTCATTCTAAGTATGAATACATGATATAGCAATGTTAGCAACATTACGTACAGGATGGTAAAATATTGATACTGGTTGTTCACAACTGTGAAGCGAAATTCCTAACTGTTATAAGGTTCTTCAACGATAAGATGGTTGATCACCTTGTCTGGTGGTCGATAAAAATACAAACAAATTAAATACAGTTGCGGCTAGAGATATCAATTACGATAAAAAGCAAAATGAAAATACCAAAACTGAATGAGTGTCGGTAAAGAGCAAACCAAAAAGAAGTACACAATTAAAACAATTCATAACTCTATAGTGGCTGATAAATCCTTTACGCTGGATTGTACATCTCGCATTTTTGCTTCAGTTAAGCCTGACGGTCATAAATCTGTTTAACGGCAGGTCGTGGTTGAATGTACGAAAATTAAGAGTGATGGAGACGACCACAGTTCTGAGTGTCAATTGTATATCACTTGCTAGCGTAGCACAGGCACGTGTGAGTAGCTTGCATCTGCGCCGGGATGGAGGCTGTAAGCGCGAGCTGTGACTCTGAGAATCTGTTCTAAATCTCTCTTGCTGTTAAACACCAGTCTGATACGTATCCTACATCTTTGGTGAAGCCGAAACTCCTACTTATTCCCTAGCTAAGTTAATTGGCATGGTACACGCTACTCGGCTGGAACAGCGTGTACGTTGTTGTCCTCAAATCGCTCGCAAGCCTTGTTAGTATTCGGTGCGATTCTCTTTACTAGGAGACTTTGCAGTTTAACTCCTTACTAGTTAAGATGAGCCTGTGAACAAGTGTTCACGTAATGACTATCGCAAATAGTCTCAGAGCGGCGCGAGTCGCCTTGCTTAAACACTCAACGATTTTCTGCAGGAGAAAAGGCCAGTTATTCTGCAATTTGCCTATATCAAAGCTGGTTGCCACGTATTATCTTTCTGGCCAATCAGAGCGTTCGTGCTTAATATATATCTACTCACTACAGTTTTTGCAGCCTGTCACAGGCGTCGTTTCTTTCGTAGGGCAGAGTTTAACATCTGCTATGTAATACTGAGATAAACAGCTTTTTCTTTCATGCGAGTTTTCAACACAGGTGGTTACAGTGAGTCACGAATATTTTGTGTTCGGTTTCTCTAGACATTTTATCTGGCATCTCCCGCTATGTTCCTGTAGAATGGCTTTCCGAAGGGTCATCGTTAAAAGCAGGGACATAGGGCGGCTTTTTCCAATGGCCTATGCAGTGGCTGTGGCTTCTCATTGTGTCCCGTAGATGCCCTGCAGCGAAGTTGTCAGCAAACATGGGATGGGCATTGACATCGTAAAGTTCTCTTGTCCTCAGAACTGCGTCTTGTAGCTTGGGTTGGGAAAATTACTTGTGTGATATTACTAGTGTGAGAGTTAGTGGTTTATAGTCACGAAAAGCTGGCTTATTTATTAGATCTGCATATCAATAAAATTCATACAATTTCATGTAACTATGTCTTGTGACATATCGAGTTAACCGAAATTTTGTTAGGAACTCAATTAAGGTGGGTTATTTGTTTGACACCTTACAAACGTATATCTGATGTTGCATCATCCCCGGGAATATTTCGGCGTTCTATCTAGCAGAAAGGTCGTGGTATCCCAAAGTGTGGAACTTAACAGGAAGATTTATCATGGCTGCCACTTGGGAAGATCATTTGCAAAACACAAAGGCAGTGTTTCAGCCAATGGAGGACTGTGTTCTGCATTGTACATTGGACAAGTTTTCATTTCTTGCATACAGTGTCAAACATTTAGGGCTAGTCTTAAGTAGGGAGGGCAACAAACCACTTGATGATCATGTGGTAGTGACAGATAAAGTGCCCGCCTCTTGGAAATTGACGCAGCTTCAGTCATTCCTTGGTAAGATAAACTATTGTAACAAATACATACCAAATGCACTGGTCATCTCACAACCTCTCAGTCAGCATCGCCAGAGAGATGTGAAATTTGTTTGGTCTGACCCTTATTTGCAGCTTAAACATTGTTTATTTACTACTCCTTGCCTAACTACCTTTAATCCCAAGAAAAGCTTATTACTAGCTCCTGACACAAGTCACAGCATGGGAATGATCCCACACTGTTTCACAGAAATCCGGACAGGTCGGAATCGCCAATGGCTTTCACATCTAAGGATCTCTCACCCGCCTAAATGATTTCTTCCCAAATAGTAGAGATGTCACTGACCACAGTCTAGGGTGTTAAAAAATTCCACTTTTCCCTGTATGGCTCCAAATTTCAATTGATCGTGGATCATAAACATTAGGTATCATTGTTCAATCATAAGGCTGTTCTTCCTGACAAGATGGCTCAGAGACTGCAGTGCACAGCACTGTTACTTAGTAATTATTTTCATGACCTACGCCTATTGCTCACTGTGCAATATGTGAATGATGGTGTGTTGTCCATGTTTGCCATGAGTCACGATGTGGAGTTTAATGGGGTTGTTGCAGTTTATTTTGTATTTGATGATGCATTAGACTCGACGCTGGAATATTTTCCCACCACCACCAAGGATGTAGCGGTAGTCACAAGTTACATCCCCATGTTGTGCAGCATTGTTGAAGTGATTGAATCGGGAAGGCCCATGCCCTTTCCTAAGGATGTCCCCCCACCCTCCCCCAGATTTTAGATCATATTTCAGGATGAAAGAGTTGCTCAGTGTATGTCAGGGAATGTTGCTGCTTATAGTTCAGGTTGACAGGAGTCCCATAGTGGATAGTCACTCACTCAGTCCATGCGTCCTTCTGTTGTGGCAGTCTAGCTGGGAGATATCTAGCATGAAAGATTTTGCTCGTTGGCATGTGCACTGGCCTGAATTGATCACTCATATCGAACCTGTAGTGAAACAGCATCACTTCTTTTCGAAGAACGAAGCGGAATCTGCCCAGAAGTTTTTGTCATAACCTCATGTGGCTCCGCCATGGGATAGGATACATATGAATTTCGCCAGTCCCTGTCTTGGGGAGATGTGGTTCATGCTGGTCGACACTCCATCACTCCTCTGCGATGTGATATTGATGTCCACCACAACATCGAGACCCACAATCAGTGCACTCACAACCATTTTTGCCACAGGGGCTGCATCACTCAAGCTGGTCTCTTATAATGGCCGCCTGATTATACGAGTAGTTTCAAAATTTCAGGCAGTGTGTCACCACAATGGTGTTCAGCACCAGACCACTGTTCCTTTCCATACATCATCGGATACTTCCCAGCAGATTAAAACTTTGTGACAGGCCGAGACTCGAACTCAGGAAGTTTTCCTTCCGCAGGCAAGCTCTCTACCATCTGAGTTACCCAAGCACGACTCACGACCCATCCTCACAGCTTCAGTTCTGCCAGTACCTCGTCTCCTAGCATCCAAACTTCACAGAAGGCCTTCTACGAACCATGCAGAACTAGCACTCCTGGAAGAAAGGATATTGTGGAGACATGGCTTAGCCACAGCCTGGGGCATGTTTCCAGAATGAGATTTTCACTCTGCAGCAGAGTGTACGCTGATATGAAACTTCCAGGCAGATTAAAACTGTGTGCCGGACCGAGTCGTGCTTCGGTAGCTCACATAGTAGAACATTTGCCAGCAAATGGCAAAGATCCCGAGTTCGAGTCTCGGTCCGACACAAAGTTTTAATTTGCCAGGAAGTTTCAAATCAGCGTACACTCCGCTGTAGAGGGAAAATCTCATTCTAAAAGACATCCCCCCAGCTATGGCTAAGCTTTGTTTCCGCTATATCCTTCCTTGCAGGAGTGCTATTTCTGCACGGTTCGCAGAAGAGCTTCTGTGAAAGTTGGAAGGTAGGAGACGAGATACTGGCAGAATTGAAGCTGCGAGGACGGTACGTGAGTCGTGTTTGGGTAGCTGAGATGGTAGACCACTTGCCCTCCAAAGGCAAAGGTCCCAAGTTCGTGTCTCGGTCCGGCACACAGTTTTAATCTGCCAGGAAGTTCCGTATCAGCGTACACTCCGCTGCAGAGTGAAAATCTCATTCTGGAATCATCCATCTTGTAGGTGGATCGGATGGCCGAGCCTCTAAGACCCAAACAAGGAATGCACTGCAAACTATGCCAGCAAAGAAGTCTCTTTCCACTACTTAGATATGCACCGCACCACTCTGGTAAATGTTCGTAGTCTGACAGGGCTGCTGTGTGAGACTATGCTCCTGTACATTGTTGTATGTCTTGTGCCCTACAGCCTGACCCAAGCAGTCTCGTTTTATGTCCCACTTCTGGAAGCGTTCATTAGTTTGTGTCTGCACGTTTGGCCATCGACTGGGATTGACAGAAGGGCTTAGAGTCGAGCACAGGGTTTCCAACTTATTGAGGTCGAAGACAATAGGTGCAAGAGACCCAGATACCAATTACGGCCACACAGGTGCACAGTCAGCTGCAAAATCAGGAGCCTCTTTTGGGGTTGGCACCCTGTAAAAATGTCAGTTTTCCCTGCAGCATATGAGGCAATTGGATTCACCACCCACACACCCTGATTATTACTTAAGATCGCGGCGTCGTTCCTCTTCCACAGCGTGCGGGAAGCAACCAATTGAGGTTAATCCGCTCCATATGACAACAGCTCCGCAGCCGGTTGTACTAGGCGAAGAACAGTTGTAATACATTGAAGCGCCAAAGAAACTGGGACAGGCATGCGTATTCAAATATAGAGATGTGTAAACAGTCAGAATACGGCGGAAAGGTCGGAAACGTCTATATAATACCAATGTCTCTCGCAGTTGTTAGGTCGTTTATTGCTGCTACAATGGCCGGTAATCAAGATTTTAGTGACTTTCAACGTTGTGTTATAGTCGGCACACGACCTATGGGATACAGCGTCTCCCAGGTAGTGAAGAAGAAGTGGCGATTTTCCCGCACAACCATTTCACGAGTGTACTGTGAATATCAGGAATCAGGTAAAACATTAAACCTCCGACATTGCTGGGCCGGAGAAAGATCCTGCAAGAATGGGACCAACGACGACTGAAGAGAATCGTTCAACGTGAAAGAAGTGCAACCCTTCCACAAATAGCTGTAGATTCCAAAGCTGGACCATGAACAAATTTCAGCGTGCGAACCATTCAAAGAAGCGTCATCGATATGGGCTTTCGGAGCCGAAGGCCCAATCGTGTACTCTTGATGACTTCCAACACAATGCTTTGCACCTCGCCTGAGCCTGTCAACACCACCATTGGACGGTAGATGACAGGAAACATGTTACCTTGTCGGACGAGTCTCGTTTCAAATTGTATCGAGCAGATGGAAGTGTACAGACAACCTCAAGAATACATGGACCCTGAATGTCAAATTCAAATTGGTGTGAAATCTTACGCGACTTAACTGCTAATGTCATCAGTCCCTAAGCTTACACACTGCTTAACCTAAATTACTCTAAGGACAAACACACACGCACCCACGCCCGAGGGAGGACTCGAACCACCGCCGGGACCAGCCCTTGAATGTCAGCAGGAGACTGTTCAGGCTGGTCGAGGCTCTGTAATGAAGTGGAGCGTGTGCAATAGGAGTGATATGGAATACCCTGACACGTCTAGACACGACTCTGAGATGTGACATGCACTTAAGCATCCTGTCTGATTACCTGCATCCATTCATATCCATTGGTCATCTGGACGAACAATTCCAGCAGGACAATGCGATACCTCACATTTCCAGACTTGCTACAGAGTGGCTCCAGGAACACTCTTCTGACTTTAAACACTTCCCCTGGCTACCAGACTCCCAAGAAATGAATATTATTGAGCATATCTAAGATGTCTTGCAACTTGCTATTCAAAAAAGATTCGAACTTCCTCGTACTCTTACGGATTCATGGACGACTCTGCAGGATTCATTGTGTCAGTGCCCTCCAGCACTACTTGAGCCATTAGTCGAGTTCATGCTGCATCGTGTTGCGGCGCATTTGCGTGATCGCGGAAGCCCTACAGGATATTAGGCAGGTGTACCAGTTTCTTTGGCTCTTCAGTGTTGTTTGAACCACTTGCCGGGCTTGCAGTTTCTCCTGCTCCCCTCCCCGGACTTTAAAGACACAGAAACGGGCGTTTTATCCTTTGGATACCAATTAGAGTGGGGAGGGTCTTCGTATCTGGACCTACCGAAAATGCCATGGCTATGGAGGACGCAGAGGCAACGACGTTGGCAGCCAGCAGACTGGGTACGTCGGCCGTCGACGGGGGGTGCCCGAGCCGTGTGTACTGGTGAGAGCCTCTGGTTTCCGAGGCGACAAGTTACGCCGGCCGCCGACTCAAATCATTTCCGTGTTTACTACCTTAGTAGCTTCACGTGTAGATATTCGGTCACATAGACATTTGTGTGTTTATGGGACGCACTTCTTATTTGATGTCTTCATTACTTATGCGACAGACGTTCTGGCCTGTGTTCTGGTCTCGAAAGATTTTTACTCTTCGGACATTGTAATTCCCACTGTTGATGACTTGCTGCAACTAGGATATAGTAGATTATTCTTTAAGGTTTGAGGCCACGCTTAGATCATTGAAAAGATTGTTACAGAGGGTATAGAAGTCTATCCTTGCTCATGGAGTTTCTAAGGATCTAACACTCTGCAGAATTGTTCCAAGAAATAAACGAGGCCAGTTAGGGAGTCTGCTGCTGACGAAGATATATTGGACCAAATGGGAACAAAAGGACCTGACTTCTTTGAGGATGTCTGTATTAAAACTGGTACCATCGTCCACGAGGCAGTTGAAACAACATGGGTTACTGGATTACATAAAGCAGCTAAAACATTTCGGTCTCGGAAACTGGCACACGGCCGGGAGAGTGGTGTGCTGACCACATGCCCCTTACTGTACGCATCCAGTGACGTCTATGGTCTGAGGATGACACGGAGGCCGGTCGGTACCTTTGGGCCTTCATGGTCTGTTTGGGAGGAGGTAAGTTTTAGCCAAAACAAGTAGGAAGATTTACGTATTTAGTATGTTCTGTAGAAACGCAATCATGTGACGTGTCGAAGAGGGACTCAGAACATTTACCTCTACAATGAACTTATAGAATAACTCTGGGTCAAGTTTAATAAAAAAAGATAAACATAGGTGACCACATGCTGGATAGGAATGTACCTAGTATATCACTTTATTGTGGCAAGAACTCCCCACGGCACACAGTAACTGTAGAAAAAAAATCGCGAAAGGGTGACCTCTTCGTAACAGGTACAAAATCAAACACAGAGCCACAGATAGATATAGAATGAAACGTGTTAGGCTGTTAAGAGAGCAGACAATGAATCGTTCAAGGACTATTGTCTCCGAAGTCACTCACAAAAGTGAAGAAAATCTGCTCATTTGACAATGCTGTCAGTGGCACTCAAGGATAACACAGGAATAGAAGTTCACTGTATCATACCAAAAGCAGAAGTAATTAATTCCGATTTCAAATGTTCCTTCACTAAAGTAGATACACGTATCTTAACCCGTTTACGTCTTGCACCACTGCAAAGAGGAATAGCGTTGAGGATAAACTAAATCACTGAAACTAAGCAATGCTCAAGGGCACAGCTGGATCCCTGTCATACACCATACATTATTTACAGCTGAGTTACCTCCCATTTTAGCCATAAAATACTGTAGATTCCTGAAGAGAAAACACTATTCAGTGACTAGAAAAAAAGCAATGGGCAAACGTGACAACAACAAGAATAATAGAAGGAATGCGCAAAGTTATCTTGCTATCTCATTTTTTGAAGACTCCTAGAAAATAGACTGAGCTCAAACATTGAGAAGTGTTGAAACATCTAAACTCGTCATAAAAAGTGATAATGTGGGCTAGTTGTAACATCCAGACACTGCAAGCGGGCGATACGAGTGGATAACTTCATTTCAGATACACGTCACGATTGCTTTTCGCAGTAACTGTCTGCCATAGACGTGTATCTTGCGCACGAGAAATCGCACCGTCGTAGGCTCGTTTATAGCGCTCAACTTCACTGTAATGAGGACCTCTACAAATCGTTAACAGACTTTTTAGCTACTGTCAATGAGTGTTACGGGAAAGTGAAAAATATTTTCCAATGTGCAACATGATCATATACTTAGGAATATTCTGTGGAAATTTAAAAGTGTTGCATTCCAAAAAATTCTGCCTATGCTGTACCTGATAGTGTACCTCTTACAATCTAATTTTCTACACACCAACAATCAGTGGGTGAAATAAAATTAAGTAGAACCCCCATGAACCATGGACCTTGCCGTTGGTGGGGAGGCTTGCGTCCCTCAGCGATACAGATGGCCGTACCGCAGGTGCAACCACAACGGAGGGGTATCTGTTGAGAGGCCAGACAAACGTGTGGTTCCTGAAGAGGGGCAGCAGCCTTTTCAGTAGTTGCAGGGGCAACAGTCTGGATGATTGACTGATCTGGCCTTGTAACACTAACCGAAGCGGCCTTGCTGTGCTGGTACTGCGAACGGCTGAAAGCCAGGGGAAACTACAGCTGTAATTTTTCTCGAGGGTATGCAGCTTTACTGTATGGTTAAATGATGATAGCGTCCTCTTGGGTAAAATATTCTGGAGGTAAAATAGTCCACCATTCGGATCTCCGGGTGGGGACTACTCAAGAGGACGTCGCTATCAGGAGAAAGAAAACTGGCGTTCTACGGATCGGAGCGTGGACTGTCAGATCCCTTAATCGGGCAGGTAGGTTAGAAAATTTAAAAAGGGAAATGGATAGGTTAAAGTTGGACAGAGTGAGAATTAGTGAAGTTCGGTGGCAGGAGGAACAAGACTTTTGGTCAGGTGAATACAGTGTTACAAATACAAAATCAAATAGGGGTAATGCAGGAGTATGTTTAATAATGAATAAAAAAATGGGAGTGCGGCTAAGCTACTACAAACAGCATGGTGAACGCATTATTGTGGCCGAGATAGACACGAAGCCCATGCCTTCTGCAGTAGTACAAGTTTATATGCCAACAGGCTCTGCAGATGATGAAGAAATTGATGAAATTTATGATGAGATAAAAGAAATTTTTCAGGTAGTGAAGGGAGACGAAAATTTAATAGTCATGGGTGACTGGAATTCTAGAGCAGGAAAAGGGAGAGAAGGAAACATAGTGGGTGAATATGGATTGGGGGAGAGAAATGAAAGAGGAAGCCGTCTGGTAGAATTTTGCACAGAGCATAGCTTAATCATAGCTAACACTTGGTTCAAGAATCATAACAGAAGGTTGTATACCTGGAAGAATCCTAGAGATACTAGAAGGTATCAAATAGATTATATAATGGTAAGACAGAGATTTAGGAACCAGATTTTAAATTCTAAGACATATCCAGGGGCAGATGTGGACTCTGACCACAATCTATTGGTTATGAACTGCCGATTAAAACTGAAGAAACTGCAAAAAGGTGGGAATTTAAGGAGATGGGACCTGGATAAACTGACTAAACCAGAGGTTGTACAGAGTTTCAGAGAGAGCATAAGGGAACAATTGACAGGAATGGGGGAAAGAAATACAGTAGAAGAAGAGTGGGTAGCTCTGAGGGATGAAGTAGTGAAGGCGGCAGAGGATCAAGTAGGTGAAATGACAAGGGCTAGTAGAAATTCTTGGGTGACAGAGGAAATTTTGAATTTAACTGATGAAGGGAGAAAATATAAAAACGAAGTAAATGAAGCAGGCAAGAAGGAATACAAACGTCTCAAGAATGAGATTGACAGGAAGTGCAAAATGGCTAAGCAGGAATGGCTAGAGGACAAATGTAAGGATGTAGAGGCTTATCTCACTAGGGGTAAGATAGATACTGCCTACAGGAAAATTAAAGAGACCTTTGGAGAAAAGAGAGCCACTTGTATGAATATCAAGAGCTCAGATGGAAACCCAGTTCTAAGCAAAGAATGGAAAGCAGAAACGTGGAAGGGGTGTATAGAGGGTCTATACAAGGGTGATGTACTTGAGGACAATATTATGGAAATTAAAGAGGATGTAGATGAAGATGAAATGGGAGACACAATACTGCGTGAAGACGTTGACAGAGCACTGAAAGACCCGAGTCGAAACAAGGCCCCGGGAGTAGACAACATTCCATTGGAACTACTGACGGCCTTGGGAGAGCCAGTCCTGACAAAACTCTACCATCTGGTGAGCAAGATGTATGAGACAGGTGAAATACCCTCAGACTTCAAGAAGAATATAATAATTCCAATCCCAAAGAAAGCAGGTGTTGACAGATGTGAAAATTACCGAACTATCAGTTTAATAAGTCACTGCTGCAAAATACTAACGCGAATTCTATACAGACGAATGGAAAAACTGGTAGAAGCCGACCTCGGGGAAGATCAGTTTGGATTCCGCAGAAATGTGGGAACACGTGAGGTAATACTGACCCTACGACTTATCTTATAAAATAGATTAAGGAAAGGCAAACCTACGTTTCTGGCGTTTGTAGACTTAGAGAAAGCTTTCGACAATGTTGACTGGAATACTCCCTTTCAAATTCTGAAGGTGGCACGGGTAAAATACAGACTGCGAAAGGCTATTTACAATTTCTACAGAAACCAGATGGCAGTTATAAGAGTCGAGGGGCATGAAAGAGAAGCAGTGGTTTGGAAGGGAGTGAGACAGGGTTGTAGCCTGTCCCCGATGTTATTCAATCTGTATATTGAGCAACCAGTAAAGTAAACAAAAGAAAAACTCGACGTAGGTATTAAAATCCACGGAGAAGAAATAAAAATGTTGAGGTTCGCCGATGACATTGTAATTCTTTCAGAGACAGCAAAGGACTTGGAAGAGCAGTTGAACGGAATGGACAGTGTCTTGAAAGGAGGATATAAGATGAACATCAACAAAAGCAAAACGAGGATAATGGAATGCTGTCGAATTAAGTCGGGTGATGCTGAGGGAATTAGATTAGGAAATGAGACACTTAAAGTGGTAAAGGAGTTTTGCTATTTGGGGAGTAAAATAACTGATGATGGTCGAAGTGGAGAGGATATTGACTGTAGACTGGCAATGGGAAGGAGAGCGTTTCTGAAGAAGAGAAATTTGTTAACATCGAGTATAGATTTAAGTGTCACGAAGTCGTTTCTGAAAGTATTTGTATGGAGTGTAGCCCTGTATGGAAGTGAAACATGGACGATAAATAGTTTCGACAAGAAGAGAATAGAAGCTTTTGAAATGTGGTGCTGCAGAAGAATGCTGAAGCATAGATGGGTAGATCACGTAACTAATGAGGAGGTATTGAATAGAATTGGGGAGAAGAGGAGTTTGTGGCACAACTTGACAAGAAGAAGGGACCAGTTGGTAGGACATGTCCTGAGGCATCAAGGGATTACAAATTTAGCATTGGAGGGCAGCGTGGAGGGTAAAAATAGTAGAGGGAGGCCAAGAGATGAATACACTAAGCAGATTCAGAAGGATGTTGGGTGCAGTATGTACTGGGAGATGAAGAAGCTTGCACAGGATAGAATAGCATGGAGAGCTGCATCAAACCAGTCTCAGGACTGAAGACAACAACAACAACAACAGAATCAAATATACATAAAAGTTAAATATATTTCGAAATATATGCTGAGTAACTTCACAAAAGTCCGTTTTCAAAACAGTTAAAGCTGTTAAAACATTAATGAACCTCAATTCATTGGCAGATATCACATGTTCCTTGGTGGCAGTGCCTCTTCCGTTTTAAGGTACAAGATTGTTCATGACCGACGAATTAAGGGTTAAACGTCAACGCTTCATATAATTTACCTCAAAAATACGTATTACTCACCAAAAATTCTATAATAGAAGATTGGTGTCGGCTCCTGAAACCTAAATCCTACCCCAAATGCAGGCAGTCCACTCGTACTGTCATGCACAAAAGTACCCGAACGACCTAAACTGCGATAAGCCTGATTTGCATGCAACCAACATAATGCAGCTGTCTAGCGGGTCCTCTAATGGCTTTGCGGTACAGTCGTTCGACTGTACAAAATGGATACCACTAGAGACCACTAGACAACACTGTTCTTTAAAGCAATCAGTTCGATGTTACATCACACCACGAAATTGCAAAAACTACAAGAACACGTAATTAGAGATGAGTTAGTCCCAAACGCTTGTACAGGTTACAATGATTTTCAAAAGCGTTACCATCTCATTAAAATCTGAAACAACTAACTGTGGCACATAAACTGTATAGCAATCCTTAAACAAAGTAAATGTTTGCATGAACTAGATATTCTGAGACAATGTCTGGACTAATAAAGCTCTATGCCAGTTCGAAGTATTTTTCCTCTGTATAAGGTTTACCCGCACCTGCTAAATGTCCCAGTGACGAATGGTTTTCGCATAAACTAGTCGTTATAGGAACTAGTTAAAGAAAACGCGCTAAAGAGCGGTAAACGCTCTATAAACCAAAATATTAATGGAGTGTAAACAGTAACGTCACTGTACTAATTGTTCGTGAGGAATTATTTGCCCACATGTTTGAACTATAAATGACATGACGGAATTTTTGTTCTGGATCTGGACAGAAACCCAGCAGACGTAGCCACAATTACTAACATACACTTTCGCACCTGCTCTTTACTTGATCAAGTCAACGATCATCAATGCTGACTAGCCGTAAAGAGACGTGAAATATAAAGGTTTTCACCAATATTAGTTAACTCATCTGAACTTGAAAGGAAATGCCGAAATTGTTTCTACTGCATCAAAACAATTATCGCCCTGTTAACTAACCACGAAAGATGTTTAATATACTGTACTTCTCAAGTAACCAAGTACGCACGTGCTGAAAATTGGAATGCTATGTTTTAAAATGTTGTGACGGGATTTTCTACCCCAAACGTTATCCGATTGTTAACTAATCAAAATCACATGTTAAAAATAGAATTTATTTACCAGCAGCGAGCTGTATAAATATGAGATGAGGGTACAATTTGTTTTGCTTGCCCGTGAATCGAACCCGGCGCGTACTGTCGCTGTTTCACATCCATAAATAGACGTTAAGTATCAACTGCTTGTTCACCAATAGTGAGATGCTCCCATTTTTCACTAGAAATAACGGTACCCATCGTCATTGTTGACAATTCATGAACAGAAATTATATATGCATATTAGTTTTCGCTGGTAGGTCACTGTCCACATGCAAGGGCGTAAATTGAAATTACGATTATGTTTGTGCTGGACAAGGATTGCAACCCAGATACGTTCCATTCCTAGATATCTGAATTCGAATTCCAGTCGTGGACCAAAATTGCAATGTCTCAAGTACAAATTAAATATGGACACTGTAAACGTAATAACCATTCCTAAATTAAATGAAATAAACTTTTTAGTGCTGGTTTACTGGCGACAGAGTTTGTGCCCTCGGCGGCTGCAGCCTTTGTTACGGCGCCATTTCAACAGGCTCTGATGCCGTTGGTAGTGAAGGGATATTGTGTCTAATGCGGATTATGAATCTCTGTGCGACCTAACATTCGGGACTAGGTGTTACCGTAGGTGAATTAGATCTTTTCGTGAATGTTAGAAATATACGCCATGAGTGAGAATCGAAGCCCGCATCTCGTGGTCGTGCGGTAGCGTTCTCGCTTCCCACGCCCGGGTTCCCGGGTTCGATTCCCGGCGGGGTCAGGGATTTTCTCTGCCTCGTGATGGCTGGGTGTTGTGTGCTGTCCTTAGGTTAGTTAGGTTTAAGTAGTTCTAAGTTCTAGGGGACTGATGACCATAGATGTTAAGTCCCAAAGTGCTCAGAGCCATTTGAACCATTTTTTTGAGAATCGAAATTATACACAACTATCACACTGCAGTCAACCCTGTAGATCACTGTAACTCACGGTTAGCAAGTCCTGATTGTGTTATTAGGCCCGACGATGCGCCTAGAAGCTGTGAAAATATCCGGCTCTCTAGATTTACTGCTTAGTTACCTGCTACTTTCTAATGCGGGTGTTATTCGACTCTCATGATTGCGTGATATAAGGACCATTGTAGTCTTCATAGCTCCGATTTGTTGCCAATATGAAAATTTTCTATGACAACTGATGTTTTACTTCGAGATATACAACTGCAGCATGTGAGGTTACCAGATAATTCGATGATTACTGTCTTGATTGCTATTATTATCTTCATTATGCTGCTACTACACATGTCACAGTCGGAAAGGTATATGCTCTTTGATCATTTTTAGAACAATCTGCCCAAATATAGTAATCATGTTGTTCCTTCAATGTATAGTGAATACTTTTCCATTTAATGTCGGATATATACAGTTTTTCGTTAATCGCATAAAAATTAAATTAATTGCTGAAACTTTTATTTGAGAGCAGAAATCGTGTTGCTTTTCTTTATTTATTTGCGCTTAGCAACGATGCTTGTAAAATGCGAAAATATGGAATTCAAACATTATTCAAAATGCAGCGATGTTAATGTCTGTCGTTAAATGCCAAGCTAATGCTTAACAGATGACTTGGTCAGACTGTTGTGAATCATATGGGAGCTACAGCGCTGCTGATTAATATCTCCCTCATTGTTGTGTGTCGTGTTTAATGAACTACCGAAAAGACCATATGGAATATGTAATATACAAATATAAATTTATTACAACTTCTCATGATAACGGTACAAAAAAGTGTGCCTTCTTAAGGGAAAATACCTCAAATCATTACGAATTAGCAAGATAAAGTTAAAAAAATCATTCAGTGTCACACTTAAGGCAATATTATTGACAGAAGCCGAAAGAAAGGGATTAACATGTGTGCAATTCTGTTGTGTCTATACACCCACGGACTATGGGATAGAGGTAGCGATACAATGGCTGAGAGGTTTTCAGTCGATGTCTTTGCTGACTGTTGATCTGCCTTCGAGATTATATGTTACAGAGGAGGAAAAAGTATTGTCGTCACCAGTATTTGAACCGACAGCAAGCGCAGTTGGCAATTTCATGTCCAAACACTTTACTCCTACGCTAGCAGCCACTGGCAATCAGATGCTGCGGAAGACGATCCAAACCATACGTACGTGAAGTGTCCGTGGAACATACTCTAAATCAACTTCATTACAAGCAATCTTCAACCGCTTGGTCATCTGTTCTTAATCAGTCTCTAAACCTTGTTAACATCCATGTATATAGCAAAGTGTAAAATACTGTACGAGTCCGCCGGCCACGGTGGTCTCGCGGTTCTAGGCGCGCAGTCCGGAACCGCGCGATTGCTACGGTCGCAGGTTCGAATCCTGCCTCGGGCATGGATGTGTGTGATGTCCTTAGGTTAGTTAGGTTTAAGTAGTTCTAAGTTCTAGGGGACTGATGACCACAGCAGTTGAGTCCCATAGTGCTCAAAGCCATTTGAACCATTTGAACTGTACGAGTCCGTTAACAATCTCAACATCCAGATACAGCTCCCTACGCTGCTAATCTATTGCTCTTGGCAATTATAATGCGAAGAGAACATCAAAGCTCAGTTAACTGACTATAATACCATGGCCTCTTCAGCAGCATGTCGAACCTCAGCGTATAAGTGTATGTGACTGTCTGTCTCCCATTCGTTTGTGCTCAAATACTAGTGGATCTGTATGTATGACTGTAATAACTAAATATGGTTACAGTATACTGCTGTCATTTTCTGTCTGTCAGATCGGCTCAGATATTCAGTAATGCATCCACAGTTTTTGAAACATTTGTTACAGGACATACAAAAGAAGATTTTATTGTTAATGAAAATACAAAAGAATTGATATGGATTGAACTGGGAATATCTCAAATGTTTACCAGCGACGTTTTAATATTGTTATTGTTGTACTAGTAAGATGTTTATAGGATAACAACTCTATTATCCTATGTTACATTTTCGTCTTCTTCACTCGTTTCTTAAGCCTGTCTTACTTCATACCACTGTACGACTCAAACTAAGGTCCTCTCTTCATTGTCAAAACAAACTGCAGAATCAGTTCTCCAGTGTTGAGATTGCCATATGGGTATGCACCTTTGGCTTCCTGTGTTTCAGTATCAAGTGAATAGCTAAGGTGCTCTACGCCTCGTCAGTCTCTAAGACGAACTTCATTTCCAAACGTTATTTGGTTCTCTCTCTGAGTCATCGTTTGCCCTGTATGTTTTGAAGTGCTATACTACCTGGCTGTCTAGGGAGCAAGATCCTTGTCTGTATTTTTATGTATGAAATATACCTGGTTCACTGTACCCAGCTTCCTGATTGCAGATCCTGATTTGACGTTTCCTTGTGAAGTCTGCATTTTGCATACTTTATTGGCAACGACGACTTAAGGACGATTGTCTCCTCGTAACTACCAGCTGTGTCCTGGTTCAAGATTCTTATACTCCTACGATTTACGACGTGTGACCAGATTAAACAACTGCTCAGTTTGCAGACTGAACTCTTGCAGGTGCTAACTGACGAAAGACAGACTCGATCTGCCACACTGGCCTTGCCGTCACCTCCGTTCGCCACGGTTAACTTTGAGTTAGAGGACTGGAAAGAATATGTATCCTGGTTACATCAGCAATTCACGACGTAAGGAAACGTTGAGTCACGACACCCTGCCTGCAGTTTTGCGTGAGCTGACAGTACTGCTTACATATTAGCTATGAAATTGTGCGATCTTCAGGACCCCACTATAGCTGACTATGACGAGTAGCTCCAGTAATTCCGTAATTACTGCTCACTTTCATCACATTTCAGCACGGCACGTCTTAGAATTTTTGGACCGGCTAAGAGCACTTAACAATCACCTAAGCACTAGATCATGGAAATACAAGGCTTGTCAAGAGAGTGTCAGTTTAAGTACGTTAACCATGCTGTCTGGCTAAGTACGCGGACGAAAAGATTCGGGATTGGGTTATAAAGCACCTCCATGACCAGAAGCTACGTAACCAGGTAATAAGCATCAGTAACCCGTCACTGAAGGATGTTCTCAAACTCGTTTACGTTTTTTAAGCTTCCTTTGTCCCTTAAGAGTAATTAGAACAATGGAGGTCTATAAGATAAGCGTAGCTAGTGACAGCACACATCGTTCTCAGACAGCGGGGTCTGTTCAGTTCCATGCCGAGACAGGAATTTCTTCACAGGCTCGTCATACTATTCAGAAAATGATTTTCTCGCGCCCGAAGAAATTTCTCATCGCGTTGCAGACTAATGGCGAGGGCGTAGTCTTTGAGCTAGACACTGGAAATGGTAGAAGCCTCTTTAACCTGGGGAGTTACCAGCTCATAGGCCCCCCCCGTTTAAGCAGCCTAGGCAGGTAGAATTGGTTGGATACTACAACACGATCGTTCCTTCGAAAGGATTCTGCTCTATTTCTGCTACTTATAATCAGATGCTGCGAGATTTGGAAGTGAAAGTCGTCAGTCAATTTGCCATTCAGAATATCTTCGAACTGATGCCTTGGTTTATTGTTACCGACGCAGTGCACCTTGTGACTAATGCCGTTCTACCTAGGGAGTTGATCGTTTATGTGCTCAGTACGGGTATCTGTCTTCGGAGTCCTTAGGCCACATCAAGTATTTTCAAGCTCACTCTATCGTGAAACCGAACTGTCAGCCTATCTTCTGCGGAGCACACAGTGTGCTCTTCCTTCTGCTACACAGCGTGAAAACTGCATTGAATCGATTACAAGCTATAAGTGTCATGGAACTGGTGGCATGGAGCGAATGCTACATCCGACTACTGATTGTCTGCTAGAAAAATTACGGAACTCGATTGTGTGGAGACTTCACAGTCACCATCAACGCACAAGGCATTACGGGATACCTATCCGATGCCAAACCCTGAAGATCTGGTTGCCAGGCTGACGGGATAAAATAATTTTCAACGATCGATCTCAAAGATGCATGTATTCAAAAGGAAGTGGGGGACGATACGAAGCAGAATCTGGTGATTCACACAGTGCAGGGATTATAGAGGTACGATAGGTTACTTCCAGAGGATCCTCAGCCCCAGCAGTATTTCAACGATATCTTGGTCAATGCACCAAGAAGGTTCACTGCTGCTGCAACAACTTGGACGACACTATTTTGTCTGAAAGGATCAACAGAACCACCTCGCCAATCTTCAGAAACTGTTTCAATTACTGAAATACTTAGGTTTTCGCTGCAACGGCCTCAAGTGTCAATTTTCCCAGCCACGAATCGAATACGTGAGCAACGTCATCTATGGTTATGGTATACGGCCTCTGAGCAAGCATCTTCAACCAATAATAAATCTATCCACCTCCAAGAAGTTACAGGAACTTCAGGCTTTTTTGGGTAAAATAGCTTATTACGAGCGGTTTACTCCTAATGGAGCACAAATTGCAGCACCTCTTAACAAATTGCGGCGCAAAGGCTGAAAATTAGTCTATACACAGCAGTGCGTCCATGCTTACACTACAATGAAGGAAGATTTGCTGTTAAGACTATGCTTGATTCACTTTGATCGACGAGACAGCTAGTGCTAGCAACCGACCCCTCCCAGTACGGCGTCAGTGTCGTCTTATTGCTGAAAGCTGTAGTCGTGACAGAACGACAGTGTTTGCCTAAAAGACGCTGAACCTGTCCCGTATAAAATACAGACAGGTCGAGAGAGAGGTCCTAACCATCATGTTTGCAGTTCGTCGTTGTCACCAATATCTTTACAGTGGAAAATTTACCCTGATTACCAATCACAAGGCGCTCGTCGCATTGCTCAATCCTCACCGACTGATATGAGAAAGGGCGGCGGACAAATTACAGCGATGGGTCTTGCTTTTAAATGAGTATAAATATATCATATATCCCCCGTAGACATAGTGTGCTAACGCGGATGCATATCGCAGTTGCCAGTGGCCCGTGACGATGCCAGCATGATAGCCCAGATCTTTGCCACCGGACTGCCACCATCATCGTATCGGATAGTGGTCCGCAATTTGTGTCGCAGTAATTTTCCGATTTTTGTCACCGCAATGCCACTTCCATGTGCTTACTGCCCCTTCCATCCTCAGTCGAACGGTGAGGTGGAGCGATTGGTTTACACGTTCACGCAGCAAATTTTCAAGCTTTAGGAGTGCCACACAAAAGGAGATGCCTCGTTGATTTTTCTAAGTTCATACCATCTCATGCCTACCGGCGAGCGCTCACCGGCTGAATTATTGCATGGCTGGCTGCACTGGACATTGCTTCATCTCTTGCACCCTTCGTTCGGCAGAGAGACCCTGGCAACCAAACGGAAGTTTACAACTGGCCAACATGTTTATTTTAGCAATTTCTGTACCAAGAAGTGGGACTATGGGATTATTGTGGTGACAAGGGGCTTTCGATGTATCTAATCTTAGCCAGTGTGGCAGGATTTTTCAGCACCAGGATGAAATCCGTGGGCCTCCCCCTAGCTGCAATACTGCCGCCCAGTTGCCTTTGCCTGCAGGCCCACCTCGTCGAGGCTCCGCTGTCGCATAGCTGTCGGGCTTCGGTGTGTTCACGCTGGGGCAGCCGCCACCGTCACCGCCGTCGCCACAGCCGCCGGCCGGCACCTAAGCAGCCGTCCACTTCACTCCCACCGGTGTTGCAGTCACCGTCACGACTGCAACTGCTACACCGAGCGGTTGAGTCGCAGTCGCAGCTCGGAACCACGACTACGTATCATGTTCCCTTGGGATCACCATCCTCGTCTCCGACAGCAATGCAGCCACTGTCACCGTACCACTGTCACCCTTGTCGCAGCTGTTGTACCCGCCCAGTCGTGACCAGCTCCCCGAACCAGGCCACCATATCGGACCAGCACGAGGAGTCCCTCCGTGAATCGCTGTGTCCCGATGGCGCTACCGCTTTTCGTGCTGTCGCCGCTATGGTTCCTAGATAAGTCAATTTGCCAGCTTTTCTGGCGTACCGCAGCAGATACCTTCAAGGGGGTCGACCTGTGCTACATGAGGACCCTCCTCCCTCAAGTTCGGCCTCATTAGCCGAGCATCATCAGCAAGTCTACAGTCGTTCTACCCATTTAAACCCTCTTGTCTATTCCACCGTAGAGGGGGAGGGATGTGATGTCGGCTCCTGAAGCCTAATTCCTGTCCGCATTTCAGGCCGAACACTCGCATAGCCCGTCCACCCGTTGCTATGAATACAGCGTGGGTTCAAAATGGCTCTGAACACTATGGGACATCTGAAGTCATCAGTCCCCTAGAACTTAGGACTACTTGAACCTAACTAATCTAAGGGCATCACACACGTCCATGCCCAAGGCAGGATTCGAACCTGCGAGCGTAGTGGTCACGCGGTTCCGGACTGAAGCGCCTAGAACCGCTCGGCCACACAGGCCGGCTACAGCGTGGGCAACGGTCTTAATGCGTGCCTCTCCAGTTCACGACAGCTCTCTCTAGCAATGGCGCCACTAGCGAGCCGTGCCCCCTGACACCAGTCTACCACACGCCGTCACGTGTGCTAACCGACGTTCAAACCGAAAGCTCATCACGACACATTTCGTCTTCAATAAATGTAACTCCATCGTATGTCCGGAGTGCGGGACTTCGGCTTGCCGATTTCCAGTAATAATATACCAACAGCCGTTATTTTGATTTCATTTGTTAGGCAACCAGTTTCGACATTATATTTTGCTATTTTCAGGCCTTGGTGTTAGAAACCAATGCAGCACTGTCAACTAGTATCGCGAAGATTTTTTTCCCACGGGCATGTGCGCCCCTTGAACAGTTGTCAGCAACAGGTGTTCATCGCGTCATCAGACACTAAAACTAACATTTGCAAACTTTATTTGCTTCTATCTCTGGTTCATCGACTGAATTTTCTGTGCTCTAGTGCTGTACCTCCTGGACTGTCTATGGATCACTCTTATTGATTGTATTTCTGAGTATGGTGGTAGGTATTTGAAATATACACGGTTCATTGTGCAATGCTTACTGATTGCAGATCCTGATTTAACGATTCCTTCTGAAATCTGTGCTGGTGTACTTCACGAAGAATTAACAATATCTTCCAGATAACTTTAATGTACACGGATGTCCAAGTCTTAAATACGGAGCTAACTTTCTCAAGATGTGTCGGTACCAAGTAAAATAGCTCGATGGAGCTTCTACCACATACAGAAAGGCCTGCAGCAGTATAGTATAGAAGGTAATTGAAAATAATATCATTGAGACGTAGAGGAATGACACTTTTATTCACTGAAGTGACTTCGTTGCGTGACGTTCCTGTGGATCTAACAAAAGGAGAGACATGGTTCTTAATAGGGTGTGTGACGACGGACGGCAATGCATACTCTGCAAAGTGCTCCCATGCTAGCAATAGGGTTGGTAAATTGTTCTTGTGGGACTACGGGCAAGGGCAGCCCACACCACTCTCTTTCCAAGAGCTCCTCCATCTGCGCTGTTATCTGCGGTCACGCATTGTCAGACTCTTGAATTCAGACCAAAATTATCCCTCTGAAAACTACATACAACATTTCCAGAACCAGTACTAAGGCAAAAATGTATAGGAACTCTTCAGCCCCTTCGTATAGCTACCGGAGAGATTACGAACAGAAAATAGACTGATTCCAGGATGTGTAGAGGCATTTGAATTGTCATTCTAACGTGTGAAGTACTCTCTATCATTCACTTCGCTGTGATCTGAAGAATGTGTATGTAGATGTAGTTACACCTCTTCTTGCAGTAGGCCTACGAACACTCGTCTATGAAAAACATTATATGATCAAAAGCTGTGGAACATAAACTCGCCTTCCATATTACACTACTAGCCATTTAAATTGCTACACAACGAAGATGACGCGCTATAGACGCGAAATTTAACTGACAGGAAGGAGGTGCTGTGATATGCAAATGATTAGCTTTTCAGAGCTTTCACACAAGGTTGGCGCCGTTGGCGGCACCTAAAACGTGCTGACATAAGGAAAGATTCCTACCGATTTCTCATATACAAACAGCAGTTGACCGTCGTTGTCTGATGAAACGTTTTTGTGATGCCTCGTGTAAGGAGGAGAAATGCGTACCATCACGTTTCCGGCATTGATAAAAGTTGGATTGTATCCTGTCGCGATTGCGGTTTATCGTATCGTGACATTGCTGCTCGCGTTGGTCGAGATCCAATGACTGATAGCAGAATATGGAATCGGTGGGTTCAGGAGGGTAACACGGAACGCCGTGCTGGATCCCAACGCCCTCGTATCACTAGCAGTCGAGATGACAGGCATCTTATCCGCATGGCTGTAACGGATCGTGCAGCCACGTCTTGATCCCTGAGTCAACGGATCAACGGATGGGGACGTTTGCAACACAACAACCATCTCCACGAACAGTTCGACGACGTTTGCAGCAGCATGGACTATCAGCTCGAAGGCCATGGTTGCGGTTACTCTTGACGCTGCATCACAGAGAGGAGCGCCTGCGATGGTGTACTCAACGACGAACCTAGGTGCACGAACGGCAAAACGTCATTTTTTGGGATGAATCCAGGTTCTGTTTACAGCATCTACATCTACATCTACATCTACATTTATACTCCGCAAGCCACCCAACGGTGTGTGGCGGAGGGCACTTTACGTGCCACTGTCATTACCTCCCTTTCCTGTTCCAGTCGCGTATGGTTCGCGGGAAGAACGACTGTCTGAAAGCCTCCGTGCGCGCTCTGATCTCTCTAATTTTACATTCGTGATCTCCTCGAGAGGTATAAGTAGGGGGAAGCAATATATTCGATACCTCATCCAGAAACGCACCCTCTCGAAACCTGGCGAGCAAGCTACACCGCGATGCAGAGCGCCTCTGTTGCAGAGTCTGCCACTTGAGTTTGCTAAACATATCCGGAACGCTATCACGGTTACCAAATAACCCTGTGACGAAACGCGCCGCTCTTCTTTGGATCTTATCTATCTCCTCCGTCAGACCGATATGGTACGGATCCCACACTGATGAGCAATACTCAAGTATAGGTCGAACGAGTGTTTTGTAAGCCACCTCCTTTGTTGATGGACTGCATTTTCTAAGCACTCTCCCAATGAATCTCAACCTGGTACCCGCCTTACCAACAATTAATTTTATATGATCATTCCACTTCAAATCGCTCCGCACGCATACTCCCAGATATTTTACAGAAGTAACTGCTACCAGTGTTTGTTCCGCTATCATATAATCATACAATAAAGGATCCTTCTTTCTATGTATTCGCAATACATTACATTTGTCTATGTTAAGGGTCAGTTGCCACTCCCTGCACCAAGTGCCTATCCGCTCCAGATCTTCCTGCATTTCGCTACAATTTTCTAATGCTGCAACTTCTCTGTATACTACAGCATCATCCGCGAAAAACCGCATGGAACTTCCGACACTATCTACTAGGTCATTTATATATATTGTGAAAAGCAATGGTCCCATAACACTCCCCTATGGCACGCCAGAGGTTACTTTAACGTCTGTAGACGTCTGTCCATTGATAACAACATGCTGTGTTCTGTTTGCTAAAAACTCTTCAATCCAGCCACACAGCTGGTCTGATATTCCGTAGGCTCTTACTTTGTTTATCAGGCGACAGTGCGGAACTGTATCGAACGCCTTCCGGAAGTCAAGAAAAATAGCATCTACCTGGGAGCCTGTATCTAATATTTTCTGGGTCTCATGAACAAATAAAGCTAGTTGGGTCTCACACGATCGCTGTTTCCGGAATCCATGTTGATTCCTACATAGTAGATTCTGGGTTTCCAAAAACGACATGATACTCGAGCAAAGAACATGTTCTAAAATTCTACAACAGATCGACGTCAGAGATATAGGTCTATAGTTTTGCGCATCTGCTCGACGACCCTTCTTGAAGACTGGGACTATCTGTGCTCTTTTCCAATCATTTGGAACCCTCCGTTCCTCTAGAGACTTGCGGTACACGGCTGTTAGAAGGGGGGCAAGTTCTTTCGCGTACCCTGTGTAGAATCGAATTGGTATCCCGTCAGGTCCAGTGGACTTTCCTCTATTTAGTGATTCCAGTTGCTTTTCTATTCCTTGGACACTTATTTCGATGTCAGCCATTTTTTCGTTTGTGCGAGGATTTAGAGAAGGAACTGCAGTGCGGTCTTCCTCTGTGAAACAGCTGGCCAGGGCAGCAGTCGAACAATTTCTCTATCCAGAAAGGCCCGTACAGGACCTGCAACATGCGGTCGTGCATTATCCTGCTGAAATTTAGGGTTTCGCTGGGATCGAATGAAGGGTACAGCCACGGGTCGTAACACATATCAAATGTAACTTGCCCCCCTTCTAACAGCCGTGTACCGCAAGTCTCTAGAGGAACGGAGGGTTCCAAATGATTGGAAAAGAGCACAGATAGCCCCAGTCTTCAAGAAGGGTCGTCGAGCAGCATCATGATGGTGGCATCCGTATTTGGCGACGTCGCGGTGAACGCACATTGGAAGCATGTATTCGTCATCGCCACACTGGCGTATCACCCAGCGTGATGGTATGGGGGTACCATAGGTTACACGTCTCGGTCACCTCTTGTTCGCATTGACGGTACTTTGGACAGTAGACGTTACATTTGATATGTGTTACGACCCGTGGCTGTACCCTTCATTCGATCCCAGCGAAACCCTAAATTTCAGCAGGATAATGCACGACCGCATGTTGCAGGTCCTGTACGGGCCTTTCTGGATAGAGAAAATGTTCGACTGCTGCCCTGGCCAGCACATTCTCCAGAACGGCTGGTCAATGGTGGCCGAGCAACTGGCTCGTCACAAGACGCCAGTCACTACTACTGATGAACTGTGGTATAGTGTTGAAGCTGCATGGGCAGCTGTACCTGTACACGCCATCCAAGGTCTGTTTGAGTCAATGCCCAGGCGTATCAAGGCCGTTATTACGGCCGTGGTGGTTGTTCTGGGTACTGATTTCTCAGGATCTATCCACCCAAATTGCGTGAAAATGTAATCACATGACAGTTCTAGTATAATACATGAATACTCGTTTAACATATGCATTTCTTCTTGGTGTAGCAATTTTAATGGGCAGTAGTGTACTATGCCAGCAAGGTCACACATAAGCTTGTGTGTGGATGTAGCACTTACTTGTACTTAATCCTGATCTGGCGCTGATCTGGTTGTCGTAATACATATACCACTTAGTTTTCTTCTTCTTGTTCCTCGTAGAAGAAGTGCTCACTGGCTGTAACAAAAGTTTCTATGTAAGTGATTTCTGCTTGACGTGTATGAGCAGATGAAACGGTTCTAAAACGATTAAACGGTTACCATTAAAGTTACATTTATTGAAGTCAGTCAACTTTACTGGCCCCTACTACAAATATACAAATGTCTGACAAATATCGTACTAAATTACATGCAATGTGGCACCTAATCGCGCACTCTCTTCTAAATATTACAACAAAAATATGTGAAGTGCTGCACAGTGTTGCCTGTGCGCTACGCCAGTGCCGACCGACTTACAGATTTTTAAATATCAATGCATTATTTTGTAAAGGCTTTGAGATATCTTCACCTTTAAATAGTCAAAACAAGAAAAATGATCCGTAAAATAAAAATTTCAATTAATTAAAAGTAACAGGAACGCAGTCGGTGTGGCCGCTGCATAAAATACGTCGATGAGTATAATATCACCATTCTGGCTTTATGACACTGACGGTCCCCAGTTGGAAGATGTATCTCCGTCTGGGTAGGCGTCAGTCATGAATGGCTAGTGGTTAGCCTTGATTTTCACAATTGTTTTTTTTTTTTTTGACAGTTGATTTGGCCGCAGAAACCACAGTCGGTCTTTGACGTCACCATTCAGCCTCCTCCAGCGCCCTCGGTCCATGTATTCCTCTTCTGATAGCCCCAACGTACTCATATCCTCTCTGACCTGATCAATCCATCGGAGTCGTGGTCTTCCCCTTGGTCTTTTGCCTCTAATATCTTCCTCCACTACCTGTCTGATGAACTGCCCTTCTCGACGCATTACGTGTCCATACCAGTTCAGTCTTCTTTCTTTGATCACTACCACGATGTCCATCGACTTGTATAGCTCCTGCAATTCACAGTTCTTTCTTTTCCTTCATTCATCTCCATCCTTCACTTGCCCAAAAAGCTCTCTGAGGATGTCATTATCAAATTTCAAGAGCTTTCTTTCCATCTTTTTGGTGATGGTCCAGGTCTCTTTTCCATATAAGACAACAAGTTGTGTTATTGTCTTGTAGATCTTGGTCTTTGCGGATCTCGACAGAAGCTTTCCCAGAGCAAACCTTGACCTGTTTCCTACTTGTATTCGTGCGGTAATTTCCTGGTCTATCTCGTTCCTTTCATTGAGTATAGCCCCTAGATATTTAAAGTCTCTTACCATTTCAAAGACTTTGTCCTCCACCTACAGGGGCCCGTCATCATTTACTCTGCTAACTACGAAGTATTTTGTCTTATCCATACTCAACTTCAGGCCTATTCTCATTGCCTCTTCCATTAATTTTCTTATCATCTGAACCAAGTATTGCTCGTACTCTGTTATTAAAACTACATCATCCGCATAGGCCAGGATGCTGATCCTTCTGCCCAGCTGTATTCCTGTCTCTAGGCTTGCTACCCATCTCAGAGCTCTCCTTAGTACCAGGTTAAACAGGAGAGGGAAGAGGTAATCTCCTTCTCGCACTCCAGTCCTCACCTTGAACGTCTTTGACATGTTTCCATTTACTTTCACGATGCATGTTGTCTCTTGGGTGCATATCTGTGTAATTTTTATGAGTTTTGCGGAAACTTGAGAACTTTCGAGTTATTGCCATATCGCTTGTCTATTCACACTATCATATGCTTTTTGGAAGTCCAAAAAAAGGCAGTGAACATTTTTGCGGCATTCCCAGCTCTTTGCTAGCACTTTCCGTATTGTATGTAAATGATCTACAGTTGACTTTTCGTTTCTGAAACCTGCGTGTTGGAACCCCAGTAATTTCTCGACATGTGGTGTTAGTCGCTTCAGAAGCAACATGCTCAAGATCTTATACGCTGTACATAGTAGTGTGATTCCTCTGTAGTTGCTACATCTCCTTGGGTCTCCTTTCTTTGATATAGGGCAGATTACAGACTCCTTCCATACTTCTGGCATCCTGTACTTCTTCCAAATTACGCAGATTAAGTGGTACAATCTCGCTTGTAGAGTAGTTCTTTCCTCCTTCAGCACCTCTGCAGGTATGCCATCTATTCCTGGTGCCTTCCCCATCTTCAGCAGTTTTATGGTCACTCTTACCTCTTCCATGCTTGGTAGTTCTTACTCACCCGATGGTACAATATCTCCGTTATCTCTATACAATTCTTCTCCTTCATTTTCTGTTGTAGCGCTCATGGTGTTTACATTCACATTCAAGAGGTTTTCGAAGTATTTTTTTCATTCTTCCATAGCTTTCATTTCATCTATGATTATCTGCACTTCTTGACCTCTGATCACGTCAGTCCTTGGCCTGTATTTTTCCTTGAAGAACCTGACTGTTCTGTAAAAGTGTCTTGTATTTCCTACTGTCCGGTCTTCATCTGCCAGTTTTATTTTACTGTTTATGAACTCTCGTTTTTCTGCTAGGAGGACTTGTCTTCCTTCTGTAGCTGCTTCCATGTATCCCAATCTTGTTCTTTTATCCTGTTCATTCGTCAGCTATAACACTTTCGCTGCTTTTCTCTTGGTGACTGTATCTCTACACCTATCATTAAACTATCCTCTCCTCTTCCTCCTTTTGTCCATTGGTTTCATCACCTCACATGCAGCATCTTCTAAACATGTCTTGATTTTCGACCAAAACTTTTCAATATCGTCTTCGTCTTCTTGTTCTATGGAATCAAACCTGCTTTCAATTTCAAGTGCATATCTTTTCTTAATGTGGTTCTCTTTCAGTAGGTTTGCATTTATTTTCTAGTCTGCTTCTCCTCTCCTGCTGTTACGGCTTTCTGTCCTCACCTCTATGGTTGTCACCTCAAGGTAATGGTCTGCTCCTATTTCTGCACCTCTTGGAGATTTTATGTGCTGGATAGCACTTCTGTGCCTGGCAGCCACAAGTATGTGTTCTGTTTGGTTCTGAGTCTCTTAATCAGGTGATTTCCATGTTATAATATGGATGTCCTTCCAAGGAATGTAGGGACTCATAATTGTTAAGTTTTCTGAAGCTGCCACAGTGCCAAATCTCATTCCGTTATTGTTAGAGGAATCATGCAGACTGTGGCGGCCGGCGTAAGGTCTCAAAATATCTTCTCTTCATGCTTTAGCATTGGCATCAAGAAGGAAAACTTTCGCATCGTATGATGGTGCATCTTCATACACTGCTTCTAGGTCTTCGTAGAAACTGTATTTTTCACAGTCATCTTTATCTTCTGTAGGTGCATGGAATGAAACCAGAGTAACGTTGTAGAATTTTCCTTTTATTCTTATCCAGCATATTCCTTCATTAACATCCGTGAAGTCTATGATGTTCACACAGATGTCTAATAGTACCACAGATAACATGGGAGCCCAGATGTGTGGCCACACGTATCAAAATGCTGCCCTACAGTCCTGCGTACGTGATGCGGTGCACGATTCGATCAGCCGCTCCCATGGACGACTGCCTATCGACCATATGTAACAAGAAATGTTTTTCGTCCGACCACAAAACATGTTTACACTGTCCAGCATCGTTGATTCCGTGCCCACCGCAATCGTATCTGAAGATTTCGTTAGGTCAACATGGGATCACGCATCGATTGTTTGCTGCTGAGTGCTATGTTCAACAATGTGCCCCTAACGGTGTGCTGCGAAACACTTCTGACTCGTCCATCATTATACTATGTCGTCTGATCGGCCAAACATCGGTGTGTATCATCCTTCATATAGCAGCCACGCCACCATTTCGACGCTCTGTGAAATTACTCGGGAATACCACACCTTGTTGACTGCTACAATGTAACGGTCCTCCCAACTGCTTCCCTGGGTGCCCACGAAAACGGAATGTGAAGAGCCGACCAGATTCGCTTTTTCCGTGATGGACGTTCTCAGGTGACGGGCTGTAAATATCAGAAATCCACCAAACTCACATATGTCCAGTTAGTTCTACAGTTGCGCCCTGTTCCGTCGCTAGAAGAATTCCGCAGCTTTCTCTGCACCGCTTACATGCTATTCTTGCCATTTTACGTGCCCGTGTCAGGGACTGTGCGGCTGGTCCAGGCGGAGGTTCGAGTCCTCCCTCGGGCATGGTTGTGTGTGTTTGTCCATAGGAAAAATTAGGTTACGCAGTGTGTAAGCTTAGGGACTGATAACCTTAGCAGCTAAGTCCCATAAGATTTCACACACATTTGAACATTTTTTGAACGTGCCCGTGGCGCCACCAGCTGGCATTCAATGTCAAGCTGAGAAACTGTCACAATGTTTGGCTCATCAGAGTAGTTATTATTTCTTATTGAGTTATTTCGATTTTACTCTTAAACATTGCGCATCTCCGACAGATCAGTTTGTCTCACAAGCTCAACCGGTCTTCATCCCAGTGCTTGCTCTCGCGCTGCAGGACCTTCTCCCGCAGCACATACGATCTGTGCTCACCTGCCTGTGGGAACGGCTATTAATTGAAACTTAACAGAAACCCTGCTCGCATATTGCACTGAGAAAACTTTACCATTACAATACGGTACCATAAGAAGCAGATTCCATATCAGCCGTTGATGCTTTGCTCGTTGTATTCAGTATGGCACATAATCCGCCATAATATTTTATGTTTCATCTACTTTGCCCTCGAAAGCAGAACCTATTTATTTGGAAGAACTTACACGTAACGGTGTCTCAGTTACAAGGACAGTAATCTTGGACATATGATCGCGTCAATCTGTCTATGATTCACTGATTCCTTGACTATTTTAGCACATGCGCCACAAAAGAACGCTCAAAGACCACACATCAGGAAGCTGTTCGATTGCGTTAAGTAGCTTAACTAAACAGAAACTCACGCACTGCTGGTATTAGTTTGTAAAAGCCATTCACGTCCCTCTCTCGTTTGAGAAGAAAAATACGATGGCGTTCAGTACGTAATGTAACACATGTTTTTTCTCGATCAATTTAAATTGAAAAAAAAAGGGAAAACTGCTGTGGGTCAGCGTGGAATTTTTCTGTTTCTGCCCCTGTTGTTTCATAAAGCTCCGACGGGCGGCAGTACTAACGTAGCCTTTACAATGGCGGCTGTAACGCAGGTGTGTTCCAAGGAAAGTGCTGTCATAGAGCTTGGAGTTTGTTTTGGGGGAAAACTACAGCATCGCAGATAATCACAGGTGCTTGTAGTATGTTAATAAAGGCCTGAAAATGAACAAAAGCACGGTGATTCGTTGTGCGAGGTGACTATCATCATCGTAAAAAGGTCGTATATACCTGTTCAGTCTCCTGCGTACTTGAGGACCGGACTCAGCTGTGACTTCTGCAGTGTTCGTACGAGTGGGCACTCCCATTTAAGGTGATCAACAGGTCACAGTCAAACACCTCACTCCCCTACTGGACAGCTCTGTTGCTATTGCTGACTCATTCGTTCAGGTACTGAAAGATGTGTGCCCATTGGGTGCCTTGCCGCCTGAGCAACATCCGAGTTCCAAAAGATCGGCCCAATGAAGGATGCACCCCTTGAGAAGCAGTACGTGGATGATGGCTGTTGATATAGCCAGACGGTATCTCCCACGACGACCAGCAGAGTGGTACCATGAGGGCATACAGCCCCTCCTAGTAAGGTTGCATAATTCAGTCGCACTGAAAGGAGATCATGTTGAACAATTAGGTTTTATAGCCTGAACAGCGAGGAATAACATGGTGTATTGGAATGTTGCATCAAATCAATCTGATTAAAATAAAGAAAAGTAGGTAGCACTACGTATTGAACGTACCTCGTATACTCATATGTAACACGCGTGTTTGTGTGATAGAATTATACCGTGATCTATTACTTCCTCTGTGGCCAACTAAGACCCAAATATATATAATTTGTTATAATGAGCAAATAGCGAGGATTAAGTACAAATTTCTATATATATTTCATATTTTATCTTAGATTTCAGAATATTTACATGTGACAGGCCCATATTAACTACGTAATTTTGTATTTGAAGGAATATCGAAAGATTATAAGAAATAAATGTGCAGTGGAGCTGTAGTTAATATTATCAACTCCAGTAAACTTAGGAAATTAATAGGTAGTTACAGATACTCGTTCGACATCTATGGTACTGTTGCCAAATACTTCCGTTGTAACTCAGGCATAGGGGTCCGCAGTAGAAATAGTTGTCTAGAAGCCATACGACTCTGTTCACATGTACACTCAACAGCAAAGAAACAGGGCCACTGATTAGGTCACTGATTCAGAAAGTGCAAGATATCTGACGCATATTCAGTATTTGCATATGCCCCGTGTGCTAAGGATTGCTTACGTTACGATACAGTTTGTGAACTTGACTGAAAGTACGAACTGCAGCGTCAGCACTTGGATACCAACAAATATCAAGCACAGATGCTATTAAACTTTTAAGAATGCCCTTATAATTATCAAAATATCCACGGGTATGCTGCCGGTCTATAGTGTCCAACGGGCACAATATTTCGGCGATCATACATGTCGCCATCATCAGGTGAACTGACGGACTGAGCTCCTGTGAACGTGCCGGCACGGAGATCCGTACGCTATGGCTGCTCAGAGGGAACTGGGTTCGGTCGCGGCGGCAGCCGATTTAAATACCCTCCGCCCGCGGCGCGCTCCCTCCGCCGTCCGCGCCCCACGCCAGGGTCGCGCGATGGAACAGATTGCGACGGCGTCTGAGATGACGTCGGTGTGATGGCTCTATCCGCCTTGCTCGATTTACTCTTGATTTACCCGATCGCTGGTTCCCAAGCCTTGCTAAGATTATAGCCACAGTCACGGTTTATGAGGTCGTCATTGGTGCGAATTTCGATGGCCTCTCTAACAACGCTGTCCCAGTATCTCGACGTCTGTACCAGAATCCTCGCGTGGTCATACACCATGGCGTGATTTTCCGACAAACAATGTTCAGCGACCGCCGACTTGCTCGGATACATCAGTCGAGTGTGCCTCTGGTGTTCACGGCATCGATCCTCGACGGTACGCATCGTCTGACCAATATACGACTTGCCACATTGACACGGAATCTGGTACACGCCGGCCTTCCTCAAACCCAGGTCATCTTTCGCGCTCCCCATTAGTGCACGAGTTTTATTTGGAGGACAAAACACAGTTCGGACCTGGTGTTTCTTCAGAATGCGGGCGATTTTCCCCGAGAGTGCGCCTGTGTATGGAACAAATGCAGTGCCTACCTCCTCCCTCGTGACTTCATCCATCTCAACAGCTTGTGCTGCAGTGGGTGGGAAAAGAGCACGTTGAATCTGCCAATCTGAGTACCCATTTTTTCGAAATACAGTTCTCAGATGTTCCAATTCCTGGGGTAGACTCTCTGCGCCAGAGATAGTGCGCGCCCTATTTACTAGAGTTTTAAGTACCCCATTCCTCTGTGAAGGGTGGTGGCAGCTGTCTGCATGCAAATACAGATCAGTGTGCGTAGTCTTCCGATACACCCCATGACCTAGGGTGCCGTCAGCCCTTCTCTTGGCCAAGACGTCAAGGAAAGGTAATTTACCCTCCGTTTCAGTCTCCATAGTGAATTTGATGTTGGGGTGTATGGAGTTTAGATGTGTAAGGAAGTCAAGGAGTTAATCCATACCATGTGGCCAGATGACGAACGTGTCGTCCACGTAACGGAAAAAGCAAGTAGGTTTCCATACGGATGACGACAGGGCTTCCTCCTCGAAGTTCTCCATGTACAAATTCGCTACCACCGGTGAGAGAGGGCTACCCATGGCGACTCCCTCCGTTTGTCTGTAGTATTCTCCATTAAAAAGAAAATACGTGGAAGTCAAGACATGCCTAAAAAGTTCAGTGGTCTTCTCGTCAAACTTCTGACTAATCAATTCTAGTGACTCTCGCAGGGGTACCCTTGTAAACAAGGAAACGACGTCAAAACTCACCATGATATCTGACTCATCCAACCTGAAGCTATCAAGGCGTTTAACAAAATCCACGGAATTACGGATGTGATGAGGGCATTTACCCACATATGGACTTAATATTCCCGTCAAGTATATGGCCAACAAATACACTCCTGGAAATTCAAATAAGAACACCGTGAATTCATTGTCCCAGGAAGGGGAAACTTTATTGACACATTCCTGGGGTCAGATACATCACATGATCACACTGACAGAACCACAGGCACATAGACATAGGCAACAGAGCATGCACAATGTCGGCACTAGTACAGTGTATATCCACCTTTCGCAGCAATGCAGGCTGCTATTCTCCCATAGAGACGATCGTAGAGATGCTGGATGTAGTCCTGTGGAACGGCGTGCCATGCCATTTCCACCTGGCGCCTCAGTTGGACCAGCGTTCGTGCTGGACGTGCAGACCGCGTGAGACGACGCTTCATCCAGTCCCAAACATGCTCAATGGGGGACAGATCCGGAGATCTTGCTGGCCAGGGTAGTTGACTTACACCTTCTAGAGCACGTTGGGTGGCACGGGATACATGCGGACGTGCATTGTCCTGTTGGAACAGCAAGTTCCCTTGCCGGTCTAGGAATGGTAGAACGATGGGTTCGATGACGGTTTGGATGTACCGTGCACTATTCAGTGTCCCCTCGACGATCACCAGTGGTGTACGGCCAGTGTAGGAGATCGCTCCCCACACCATGATGCCGGGTGTTGGCCCTGTGTGCCTCGGTCGTATGCAGTCCTGATTGTGGCGCTCACCTGCACGGCGCCAAACACGCATACGACCATCATTGGCACCAAGGCAGAAGCGACTCTCATCGCTGAAGACGACACGTCTCCATTCGTCCCTCCATTCACGCCTGTCGCGACACCACTGGAGGCGGGCTGCACGATGTTGGGGCGTGAGCGGAAGACGGCCTAACGGTGTGCGGGACCGTAGCCCAGCTTCATGGAGACGGTTGCGAATGGTCCTCGCCGATACCCCAGGAGCAACAGTGTCCCTAATTTGCTGGGAAGTGGCGGTGCGGTCCCCTACGGCACTGCGTAGCATCCTACGGTCTTGGCGTGCATCCGTGCGTCGCTGCGGTCCGGTCCCAGGTCGACGGGCACGTGCACCTTCCGCCGACCACTGGCGACAACATCGATGTACTGTGGAGACCTCACGCCCCACGTGTTGAGCAATTCGGCGGTACGTCCACCCGGCCTCCCGCATGCCCACTATACGCCCTCGCTCAAAGTCCGTCAGCTGCACATACAGTTCACGTCCACGCTGTCGCGGCATGCTACCAGTGTTAAAGACTGCGATGGAGCTCCGTATGCCACGGCAAACTGGCTGACACTGACGGCGGCGGTGCACAAATGCTGCGCAGCTAGCGCCATTCGACGGCCAACACCGCGGTTCCTTATGTGTCCGCTGTGCCGTGCGTGTGATCATTGCTTGTACAGCCCTCTCGCAGTGTCCGGAGCAAGTATGGTGGGTCTGACACACCGGTGTCAATGTGTTCTTTTTTCCATTTCCAGGAGTGTATGTAGGTGCCCTGATGTTGCTGACAATGGGGCGTAATGGTACCCCCTCTTTGTGAACCTTCGGGAGTCCATATAGTCTAGGCGGTACCGGACCTTGGGGTAACAATTTCTTAGCGTCACCCTCCAGTAAATCTGCGTCCTTGAAAGCGCCCTCGTCTTGTTCTCCACCTTCCTTGTAGGGTCAACGCTGATCTTCCGGTAGGAATCGTCATTTAGCAGGCTCTGCATCTTATCAGTGTAGTCCTTATGGGGAACAATAACTGTAGCATTGCCATTGTCAGCCGGTAAGACTGAAACGTCCCCTTTGAACAATTCTTGCACGACTGTCCTTAAACTGACACACAATATTTTGTTAGCGCAACGCAATCTGACTTTCAAAATTCCCTGCAAAAGAATGGCCCTGACTAACATTAAACTATACCTTTCACAAATCACTTACCTCACAAAAATCTTCGCTGCTCAAGCTACTGCAATACAGCGAGCGCCACTACTGCCAGCTAAATAAAAGATTCAAACTATGGAAGGCACTAACTACTGATAGGGATAGTTAGCAAATGAAAGATATTAATAGAGAACAAACAATGTATTTACCTTGATATCATCATATATAAATATAGCAGTTCATGACAAATTTCAAAACTCCGCCATCTCTCTCCCCACATCCACCACTGCTGGCGGCTCACCTCCAACTGCACAACGCTACGCGCTGTTCACATCCAGCTGCCGCTGCCCAACACTACGATGGCAGACAACAATGCAAACTAGCCACAGACTGCACACAGCACAGCCAGTGATTTTCATACAGAGGTGGCGTTACCAATAAAAAAACCTAAACAGCCTACTTACATAGCCCCCATGCTCCCCACAAAAAATTTTTACAAATTGTGTTGGGCACTGGCCAATACAGATTTGACAAAAATTTTTCACAATTACAGTAACAAAGATATAAAATGCACACACTTATTGATACAATGTTGGTCAAAAGCTAAAATCTTCTCACAGTCCATAAAGCCAGTCCACATTGTTCATCACAGTAAAAATTCAGAGTTTTTCTCAAAGTCTGAGCAGTAAAAGAAAATGCACATAGAATTAGTGGATTTCCATGCAGTCTTGAAGAAGTAGTGTTGTCCTTCCAACGGAAAGACAGTGCTGACTCTTGACATGCAGACAGGTAATGGGCCACAACATAGCAAACCCACAGCAGAGTCATTCGACGTTTTGAAGAATATTGGTAGGTAGGTCATCACAGAACAGACCCACTGTAGTCCTGGTAGAGATTACGGTATTGGTGGGCCACCAGAGGTGCAGACCCACTGCAGGCCTTGTAGAAATAATGGTACTGGTGAGTCAGCAAAGGTGTAGACCCACTGTAGTCCTTGTAGAAATGGCCAGCAGCCATCTGTTGCGACTGTGCAGGTGCACAATCACCATCGAAGAGTCTTGCAGAGAATATAGCAAGTCCATAAACCACCACGTCTGCACCCACAAAGTTTTTGGAATTGTCTTTAGAACCAGCAATGCTGTTATCCAGTCCCTTGCTGAATTATTAACACACGTGCAAACACTAACAGTCCCAACTTCTCACATATTGTCCATATACTATGACCAACAGAAACGTGTGCAGTGAAATGGAACTTACAAGTTAATAATATGATGAACTGGTGTCAATTACAATTTTATAACATAAGAATACAATTACAAAGGTACAAAATACATCATTAAAGAACATAACAATTCAGATAACATTTGTAGTAACAAACTTTACAAAAGAATCGAAATAACATATACATCAGTGTTACAGGAATTATGACATAAGTGAATATATAAAATAATGAGAATAGTTTTCGAAACATTAATGTCACACATGAGCATTAAATCAGAACAGAATAAATAATGTCTAAACATCTTTACAAAGAAAATAACATAGTATTTGAAAAATTCTACAACATAAATCTTATTAGCTAAACACATAAAGACAGGAAAAAGACAAATACACAAGGGTACATATACACATACCAGAATAACACAGGAGAAAAGGACAGGGTTTGTTTTCAGTGTAACATTTGGTACTGCAGTATTTTGCGAACAAAACCTTTTTTGTTCTTGGAGATCTCCCTTCGTTCATCATTAATCCCAAAAAGTCCTATCTGTACCTCTTTTCTGTATTCTAACCATATTTCCTTCAAAATAAATATGGCTCATTGTACAATACTCATTTAGGCCCAAATCGTTTTCATATAACTTTCAAAGCATTATTTCCCTATTCTCCATAGTTAGGTTCTTATATAGTCTACCCCCTCATAAGCTAACTTAAATCTACTGAGCTCAGATATTAAACTAAGGGACGAGGCAAGGCAGCAGCACAAAACAATTAACACAAACAGCAATGACAAAAAAATGGAAAGTTGCAAAGCAAGCTACAGTAAATCTAAATTACCAAGCAATTCAACATTACAACTAATATGAGGCAATGCGCAAAAAAAAAAAAAAAATCTGGCTTAGCAGAGTAACACAAATTAAAATTCAGCAACACTATGCCTGGCAAACAGCAGCAGAAAATGATATACCTAAACATGACAAACCTCAAGCAGAAAAAATATTACACTAAAAATGGCCATGTCTAATACCTATGTCACATCTTAACACTAAGGTGATGCATCACGATAACTTACTCTATGAAATAAATTACCAAATATTGTAAAGAAAATTATGTATGCAGTTCCTGTGAAGGGAATTATCTTTTTGTGCTCCCTCATTTTTTGGAAATATATCACAAAACTATTATTTACTGGATCTGTAGACAGAAAATATTTATATTAGTACATCTATAAAATTTTGTAAGTAGGCTGTTTAGGTTTTTTTATTGGTAACGCCACCTCTGTATGAAAATCACTGGCTGTGCTGTGTGCAGTCTGTGGCTAGTTTGCATTGTTGTCTGACTTTTCAAGCTTTTGTCCCATTTGTTGCATTAATTGTAATAACAATGCACTGGTGTCTGAAACATGTTCCTCAGTGCTTTTCGGCAGTGAAGTTGCACCGGCAACATTCACATTTTGACAAGCGGAAAATGTGTCTTGACTCATTTGAGAAAACGGTGAGAACCCAAAACCTGAGTCTGCAGTATTTGCAATATTGTGTTCTGTCATTCCCGATTCCTGAGGCGAGCTGTTGCCGACCAATCGATCGATAACGCTTCCCTGTTCACTACCTGTTTCACTGTCTACACCATTGTTTGCCGCCCGCTCAATTTCCCTATGCGCAATTACCAAATTACTACTTTGAACATTAGTTAATTCATTACTCTGCGGCGCTAACACACTGCCTTCGTCTTCACTGTCATTTCTCAGTTTACTTTGGAGCCTAGTATTACGTTTTTCACACGCCATAATTGTCACAATATTTCACACGACAACACAGAAAAACACAATTTGAAGATCAAAAATAAGAGAACACATTAACATAGCACTGAAAATAATATCTAGTTAATTGCAAGCGCAGCTGCGAAATACTTGGTGCAAATCTACATGCATGCCACAACTGTTTTACTGTACAACAATGAAAGACTGCAACTACAAAGGAAATTCTCTCTATAATTACGCGCTAGCAATGAACAGAATCTACACTAATTACACAAACTACAAGAAAAAAATCAGAAGATTCCAGTGAGGTATCCTCGGCTAAGGGTCGACATATGAAACGTCCCATTTGAACAATTCTTACACGACTGTCCTTAAACTGACACACAATATTTTGTTAGCGCAACGCAATCTGACTTTCAAAATTCCCTGCAAAAGAATGGCCCTGACTAACATTAAACTATACCTTTCACAAATCACTTACCTCACAAAAATCTTCGCTGCTCAAGCTACTGCAATACAGCGAGCGCCACTACTGCCAGCTAAATAAAAGATTCAAACTATGGAAGGCACTAACTACTGATAGGGATAGTTAGCAAATGAAAGATATTAATAGAGAACAAACAATGTATTTACCTTGATATCATCATATATAAATATAGCAGTTCATGACAATTTACAAATCTCAGCCATCTCTCTCCCCACATCCACCACTGCTGGCGGCTCACCTCCAACTGCACAACGCTACGCGCTGTTCACATCCAGCTGCCGCTGCCCAACACTACGATGGCAGACATAATGCAAACTAGCCACAGACTGCACACAGCACAGCCAGTGATTTTCATACAGAGGTGGCGTTACCAATAAAAAAACCTAAACAGCCTACTTACAAGACAACAATTTCAGAGCGCTCCCTCAGATCACAAATGGCCGCCCTCTCTTTATTGCTGATATTTGACTTCATCGGCTTGGATTTCGTCAACGCACGACAAGTTTCACGACGTATTTCCTCGGCTGATTCTGGCGGAAGTCGAGCTGCAACCTGTTCGACAGCACTAACAATTTCTGCGACCGGGGTGAACTTGGGGATGGGAGCGAAGTTGAGACCTTTCTGCAAAACCGAGACCGCATCATCACTCAACACCATGCCACTCAAATTGATGACAGTCTTGCACGGAACCTGCAGAGATGGTTTGTCAAGGAGACGTGAGAACTTAGCTGTTTGACGTCCCGTGGCCTTCTTATGGGCGGAATCAGCTGACACCCAGGTGACACCATCAATCCAATCTCAGGAAGAGAACTCACTAGCCAGTTGCAAATGTAGTTTGAGTAATTCCTGTGAGATAAACTCAAGGCTCCGGCGGGTGAATTGCACTCTCTCACGTACCAATGCGAGGCTGGCTCGTCTCTTGATTCTCTTAGCTGCTGCAGAATTGATGTGATGCATAACCTTAGCAAAATTTGGAACAACATTCTCGGAACGACATCTCTTTAGAAAGGCAAGAGTACTTAGCAAATCGCCGCCGCGACCGAACCCAGTTCCCTCTGAGCAGCCATAGCGTACTGATCTCCGTGCCGGCACGTTCACAGGAGCTCAGTCCGTCAGTTAGCCTGATGATGACATGTATGATCGCCGAAATATTGTGCCCGTTGGACATTATAGACCGGCAGCATACCCGTGGATATTTTGATTATCAAATACGCCGGGAGAAACTCAAGAATCACGCCCTTATAATTGTTCTATATCTACCATTCTGGTTTAACAAAGAATGAAAGACCAATTTTACCTACAAATTTAATTTTCTAAATTCGCTTAGCATCATCTTTTCGTCATCTGCAGCTGGAAATTATAACTTGACATGTTTTGAAATGAATATCAAGGTACATAATTTTCCTTTCATAAGCGTAAGGCGCCATGTGCTCCAGGAGACCAGGATGTCGTTTGTATTTCGTGGCCTCATGGTTACAGGAAGAAAGAAGTAATCGGAAGATTTAGGGTACAAAGCTACATGTTTCCAATTTTTTATCGTTTGTACGAATTCTCTGTAAATAAAAAGACAGTGACTTATCTGACAATGTTTATGCAAATTAAAGAATCGTGTGGGAGACCATGAACCATGGACCTTGCCGTTGGTGGGGAGGCTTGCTTGCCTCAGCGATAAAGATACCCGTACCATAGATGCAACCACAACGCAGATGTATCTGCTGAGAGGTCAGACAAACGTGTGGTTCCTGAAGAGAGGCAGCAGCCTCTTCAGTAGTTTCAGAGGCAACAGTCTGGATGATTGACTGACATGGCCTTGTAACACTAACCAAAACGGCCTTGCTGTGCTGGTACTGCGAACGGCTAAGAGCAAGGAGAAACTACAGCAATAATTTTCCAGAGGGCGTGCAGATTTACTGTATGGTCCAATGATGAAGGCGTCGTCTTGGGTAAAATGATCCGGAGGTAAAATAGTCCCGCAGTTGGATCTCCGGGCGGACGTCGTTATCAGGAGAAAGAAAACTGGCGTTCTACGGATGGGAGCGTGGAATGTCAGATCCCTTAATCGGGCAGGTAGGTTAGAAAATTTAAAATTAGAAATGGATAGGCTACAGTTAAGTATAGTGGGAATTAGTGAAGTTCGATGGCTGGACGAACAAGACTTCTGCTCGGGTGAATACGGGGTTATAAACACAAAATCAAATAGGGGTAACGCAGGAGTAGGTTTAATAATGAATAGGAAAATAGGAATGCGGGTAAGCTACTACAAACAGAATAGCAAACGCATTATTGTGGCCAAGATAGACACGAAGCCTACGTCCAGCACAGTAGTACAAGTTTATAAGCCAACTACCTCTGCAGATGACGAAGAGATTGGTGAAATGTATGATGAGATAAAAGAAATTTTTCAGATAGTGCAAGGAGACGAAAATTTAATAGTCATGGGTGACTGGAATTCAATAGTAGGAAACGGAAGAGAAGGAAACGTAGTAGATGAATAAGGACTGTGGGTAAGAAATGAAAGAGGAAGCTGTCTGGTAGAATTTTGCACACAGCATAACTTAATCATAGCTAACACTTGTTTCAATAATCATAAAAGCAGGTTGTATACATGGAAGAGGCCTGTACATACTGAATGGTTTCAGATAGATTATGTAATGGTAAGAAAGATTTAGGAAACAAGTTTTAAATTGTCAGACATTTCCAGTGTCTGATGTGGACTCAGACCACAATCTATTGGTTATGAACTGTAGAACAAAACTGAAGAAACTGCAAAAAGATGAGAATTTAAAGAGATGGGACTTGGATAAAGTGACAGAACCAGAGGTTGTAGTGAGTTTCAGGGAGAGCATAAAGAAACAATTGGCAGGAGTGGGCGAAAGAAATAAAGTAGAAAAGGAATGGGTAACTTCGAGGGATGAAATAGTGCAGGCCGCCGAGGTTCAAATAGGTAAAACGACGAGGGCTAGTAGAGATCCTGGGGTAACAGAAGAAATATTGAATTTAACTGATGAAAGGAGAAAATATAAAAATGCAGTAAGTGAAGCAGGCAAAAAGGAATACAAACGTCTCAAAATTGAGATCGACAGGAAGTGCAAAATGTCTAAACGGGGATGTAGAGGCATATCTCACTAGGGCTAAGATAGATACTGCCTACAAGAAAATTAAAGAGACCTTTAGAGAAGAGAGAACCACTTGTATGAATATCAAGAGCTCAGATGGAAACCAAGTTCTAAGCACAAAAGGGAGAGCTGAAAGGTGGAAGGAGTATATTGAGGGTCTATACAAGGGCGATGTATTTGAGGACAATATTATAGAAATGGAAGAGGACGCAGATGAAGACGAAATGGGAGATACGATACTGCGTGAAGAGTTTGACAGAGCACTGACAGACCTGAGTCGAAACAAGGTTCCGGGAGTAGACAGCATACCATTAGAAATACAGACAGCCTTGGGAGAGCCAGCCCTGACAAAACTCTACCATCTGGTGAGCAAGATCTATGAGACAGACGAAATTCCAGAGGAACATAATAATTCCAATCCCAAAGAAAGCAGGTGTTGACAGATATGAAAATTACCAAACTATCAATTTAATAAGTCACGGCTGCAAAATACTAATGCGAATTCGTTACAGACAAATGGCAAAACTGGTAGAAGCTGACCTCGGGGATGATCAGTTTGGATTTCGTAGAAATATTGGAACACGTGAGGCAATATTGACCCTACGACTTACCTTAGAAGATAGATTAAGGAAAGACAAACCTACGTTTCTAGCATTGGTACACTTAGAAAAAGCTTTGACAATGTTGACTGGAATACTCTCTTTAAAATTCTGAATGTGTCAGGGGTAAAAAATGGGAGCAAAAGGCTATTTACAATTTTTACAGAAACCGGATGGCAGTTATAAGAGTCGAGGGGCATGAAAGGGAAGCATAGGTTGAGAAGGGAGTGAGACAGGGTTGTAGCCTATCCCCGATGTTATTCAATCTGTATATTGAGCAAGCAGTAAAGTAAACAAAAGAAAAATTCAGAGTAGGAATTAAAATCCATGGAGAAGAAAAAAAAACTTTGAGGCTTTCCGATGACATCGTAGTTCTGTCAGAAACAGCAAAGGAGCTGGAAGAGCAGTTGAACCGAATGGACAGCGTCTTGAAAGGAGGATATAAGATGAACATCAACAACAGCAAAACGAGGATAATGGAATGTAGTCGAATTAAATCGGGTGCTGCTGAGGGAATTAGATTAGGAAATGAGACACATACAGCAGTTGATGAGTTTTGCTACTTGGGGAGCAAAATAACTGATGATGGTAGATGGCTCTGAGTCTCTGAGCACTATGGGACTTAACATCTATGGTCATCAGTCCCCTAGAACTTAGAACTACTTAAACCTAACTAACCTAAGGACATCACACAACACCCAGCCATCACGATGATGGTAGAAGTAGAGAGGCTATAAAATATATACTGGCATGGCGAGGAAAGCGTTTCTGAAGAAGAGAAATTTGTTAACATTGAGTATTTGTTTAAGTGTCATGAAGTCGTCTCTGAAAGTATTTGTATGGAGAGTAGCCATGTAGGGAAATGAAACATGGACGATAAATAGTTCAGACATGAAGAGAATAGAAGTTTTCGAAATGTGATGCAACAGAAGAATAACTAATGGGAAGGTACTGAAGAGAGTTAGGGAGAAGAGAAATTTGTGGCACAACTTGACTAGAAGGAGGGATCGGTTGGTAGGACATGTTCTGATGCATCAAGGGATCACCAATTTAGTGTTGGGGGGCAGCGTGGAGGGTAAAAGTCGTAGAGGGAGACCAAGAGATGAACACACTAAGCAGATGAGTGATGATGTAGATAGCAGCAGGTACTGGAAGATGAAGAAGCTTGCACAGGATAGAGCAGCATGGAGAGTTGCATCAAACCAGGCTCTGGACTGAAGACGACAACAACAACAACAACAACAACAACACGTGGGAGAGTGACGATAAGGCTGACCTCAAGTGTGGTGACCACATGCCCCTCCATATTCGCATTCAGTGACGCCTTTGGGCTGAGGATGACACTGTGGGCTGAGAATGACACGGCGGCCGGTCAGTATAATTGGGCCTTCATTGTATGTTAGGGCGGAGTTTAGTTTATGTAGCGAGAGGCGCGATAGATATTGTGCCTTATGTCAGAGAATATATCCTACCACAGAAGATACAAACGAAAGTGACATCGTTGCCATTTAAACGTAAGACAGGTTACAAAATTCTTACAAGTGTAGCAAACAGTTACTTATCGTAAGTGTTTAGAAATAGTTATTACATATTCCCAACAAATTAACGACGAATACTTTGACCAACAGCATACGAGTAAGGACGTAACGAGTACTTGTTCGCTTACAAACAGCCATTAAACCTCTCATGAATCAATGAATGGGCAGCATTACCAAATTAGTAATGCAATGTTACCGGATCATTTACTTGTCAGAGAATATGAACTATAATATATAAAGTCTATTACGGACTTCCAGAAATAAATTATGCCCACAAATCAAAGCTTTACGGAGGAATCTGGACACAGACGTTCGTATTTCGAGTGATGAGACAAGTTTAAAAAATGAGCTTCAAATTCGGTGTTGTTCATTAAATAAAAACCAAAAATCGTTGTAAGAGAATGGAAACAGTAAAAATCGTGATTTGCAGTATCTTCCTGTGACTAATCTAGTTAGGCAAAATGTCGTAACACTGTGAAAGACCAAACAAATCTCGTCCATCGCATGTGCGGAACTATTGTTGCACTATCCGTTCCATTGATCAAAATGCCTGAGGAGCATCCAGTCGAATGTTAACGCTGAAAAATGCACGTCGACAAACCTGTCTAAAGCAAAAAGTGTCCAATTTCTTCATGAGTTTTATGATATTATTGGGATATCCGTACTCTGCAGTTTATATCTTGGACGCGAAATCTTGGAATCAGTAACTATCGTGCTGATACGACTGTGGTTAATGAAATCCAAAGTGACAAGAGACTAACCACCCCAAAAGGAAATACGGAGAGGGGAAAACGAGGGCGAGATGAGCTGCAATCATGTCTGATCCAGGACTGAAATATCAAACTTATTGGAGAATGGCTTCTACTCTCGTTACTGTAACTAGGCTTAGACGCTAGAGTGTAATTGCTATTAATACTCACATGCTAGGTGTTTTGCAATCTGCTTTCGTGCATACAGGAGGCCAAAGAGAACAGTCATAAAATAATTAGTCCAAATAAACTACAATTGAAATAAAACGAAAATAATACACATCTATATCTCGCTCTCCATGATTGTCGCACTATGATCGCACGTGGAATTGCGTATAGAGTTCATTGCAGCTGAAAACTCTGAGCTGTCACAAGTCAGAAGTTATTAGAAAACCCAACTGTAAATGTCTCTTTCAGCTAATAGAAACACATGTTTGTTGACGTCACTTAAACTATGGAAGTTAGAGACTGAGATTTGCGCGGCGCGATGTTGCGACGAATATCCACTGGAGGCAGTCCTCTCTTGTGACAGTGGGCGAAACAGAACTGTCAGTCTTGTCCTATGCGGCCGGTTATCAAGGCGCTGCGGTGGCTCCTAGCAGTTCTCGCGGGTTGTTGCTATGTCCTCTTCCAGACTGGCCCAATGCATTGTTGTGAGGACATGCCGCATGTTTGCGATGGTCGACGGCAGGAGGGCCAACTGTTCCAAATGTGTGAATCGTATTTAGGTGAAACGTAGGTAATGGGCTCCATGTGAGTCGCTGAATGGAGTGGTGGTAGTCCGTTGTTGAGGAGATTCCTAGTTCTCTAATTATAAAGATATATGTTTTGCGAACTATACTGAGTGACTCAGTTGCCCCCATCGCTGTCGTTTTATGCAACCCATAATGTTATAGCTGGCCTTCGTAAATCGCGCTCGATATTTTCATATTCCCTCGCTCGCTATTAGTCCCACAGAACAAAATGAAAAGGATTAATTTTTTTAGGACCGTAGTTTTCGAGGTATTCAAGGAAAACGTACAAAAGTGATCTTCAAACGCACCCCCCCCCCCCCCCCCCCACACTCCCTCACTCAGCTCCACCAGTATGTTGTTCATGGCACTTCCTCCTGCCACTGTGCAAATATTTGTGACTGAACAAAATATTTCCCATATTCGACCACTTATTTATATTTATTGACTGGCCTTGTTACGCCACCCGCTTAGTCGACACTTAGAAATTGAAATTTGTGTAAATTTTAGCAATAAGTTTTCTTAATCTTAACCGCACAAAAGAAACAATTACGAGTACATCGTTTCTTCCGTCAGGCCTTCTGACAACGATACTACTTGCTTCTAAAAGTTAAGTTTGTCGAATAGTCAAAGCAATTAATTTTAGCTTTTACAAAATTCGTTTTTCGTTCATTGCCTTCATGGTAACGCTTAAATTAATAATGTTAACCAAGTAGTCGACTATACTTGTGGCGTATTGGGCCCGGTCAGCAGACACTATGAGGTCGAGTAGTTAGTGTAGTCTGAAATTTTTTTACGGTGATTGGAGCGAGCGCCACGAACAACACACTAGAAATCTTAGTTGGTGAATGACGATCGGGGGATGGATGTGCGTTAGGTCACTTTTCCACGTTTTCCTTGAATAAATGGAAACCCGTCGCCTCCAGCTTAAAACGTATCACACAACACAGTTTAACTACATTAAATGTTCAACAAAATGTCCTGTTCATTTTTTGTGTAGGGCTAATAGTTTTCACGTAACGAACGAGAAAATACAAAAATCTCAAGTGTGGTCTATCAAGGCCAGCTATAACATTGCGGGGTGCATAAAACGACAGCACTTGGAGGTACCGGATCACACTGTACTACGAGGTGACAAAAAATCATGCGATTCCGATACGTATGTACAGATGGCGGTAGTATCGTGTACACAACATATAAAACGGCAATGCATTGGCGGAGCTGTCAGTTGTACTCGGGTGGTTAATGTAAAAATGTTTTAGAAGTGGTTATGGTCAGATGACCGGAATTAACAAACTTTGAACGTGGAATCGTAGTTGGAGCTACACGCTTAGGACATTACAGTTCGGATATCGTTAGGAAAATCAATATTCCGAGATCCACTGTGTCAAGAGTGTGCCGAAAATACCACATTGCAGGCATTATCTCTCGTCACGGAAAACGTAGTTGCCAAAGGATTTCCGAGAGCAGTGGCTTTTGCGTGGAACTGTCAGTGGCAACGGACAAGCAACGCTCCGTGATATAACCGCAGGAGTCAGTGTGAAACGCGCAACGACCGTATGTGTTAGCATAGTCCGGCGAAATTCGGCGTTAATGGGCTATTTCAACAGGCGACCGATGGGAGGGCCATTACTAAGAGCATGCATGATATCGCCTGCAGCACCTCTCCTGGGCTGGTGACCAAATTGATGGGACCCTAGATGACTGGAAAACCTTGGTCTGGGCAGATGAGCCCCAAATTCAGTTGATAAGAGCTGATGGTAGGGTAGAGTGTGGTGCAGATCCCACGAAGCACTGGACCCAACGTAATCAACAAGGCACTGTGCAAATTGGTGGAGGCTCCATAATGGAGTGAGCAGTGTTTACATGGGATGGACTGAGTCCGATGGTGCAGCTGAAACAACTGAGACCATTTGCAGCTTCTATTAGTCTTAAAGTCTGGAACCGCGTGACCGCTACGGTCGCAGGTTCGAATCCTAGCTCGGGAATGGATGTGTGTGATGTCCTTAAGTTAGTTAGGTTTAAGTAGTTCTAAGTTTTAGGGGATTGATGACCTCAGAAGTTGAGTCCTATAGGGCTCAGAGCCATTTGAACCATTTGAATCTATTAGTCTTCATGTTGCCAAACAACGATGGAACTGAAACTTTCTGGCAGATTAAAACTGTGTGCCGGAGCGAGACTCGAACTCGGGACCATTGCCTTTCTCGGGCAAGAGCTTTACCATTTTTTAATTTTTTTTTTTTTACATAATGGTGTAACTATAACAAACAAAAACTGCTTCTAGCATTTTTATAATATATAAGACGATGACCTTTATAAAATAAAATATTTCTGGGAAACTTAAATAAATGGCCTTTTTTTACATAATAGTGAAAAATATCCTGCTTCTGTCAGTACAAAACAATAACGGACCACGTTCCTCTTCTTGGACGCGTACCTCGCTAATCCCATTGCACCTCGCGTTGGTGACGGGTATGTCTTCACGTGTGGTGGTGGATCCTCTCCACTGTCCTGGTACTTTCGTGTTCTGTTACTTATAAGCAATAATTACTTTCTACTACCTGGGACACCCCAATTGGGTGGGGGATCAAGGAAGGCATTCCCTAAAAAATTAGCGTAATATGTTCGATATCTCGGATGTCTCATAAGCTGTGAGTGATGTTCTTGTAGTAACTCCCAAAACTCGAGTACATTCTTACAGCCGTCTCGGAAATGATAGCGCACAGTCAAACCTCGAATCCAAGTCACCGCGTTTGTCTTTATTCGGGGATAATAGCCCGAAGGAGGAAGGCAATCATTTTTTGGACCAAACACCACACGTCCGCCGAAGGCCTGCATATCAGGCGATGTTCCTCTGTGTCTATAACATTGCACTGCGGACACAGTGGCTCGTCCGCCATATGAATTGTATGCAACCTGGAACGAGTCACATATATCCCATTTACCACCTGATACCATAGTGCGCGCGTGCCCGTATCAAGGTGTGGGTGGTGCACTGTACCCCATACCACTGACCAAGTAACTGTTGGTTGGCGGCGCTCTACGGCATTATTCGGCCGTCGTCGAGTCAAGATGTGATATACATCACGTGCCGTTGCCGTCCTGGTAGTCGGTAGTTCCATATGTACATAACTGTGTTCCACAAAAAAGGTTTGCATATGGGCAAGCGATGGGGAGATGTGAGACACCGCTACCGGAGCCGAACGAGAAGGTGGAGCGGAGTTCGTCTATCAAGGAGCCCGTCAGACTTGTCCAGTGTCGTGTCCACATCTTTATCATCGTGGTTACGTAAGTAGCAACTGATCGGTCGCATACGTGGATAGTCCGAGACCTCCACGACTACGAGGAAGGGTGAGGGTTTCGTAGCCGACCTTAAAAAACAGACCTGTGCTCATAAAATATCCTAATGCCGCCAGCATTCGGCTGGCCAACACCACCGGCATAGGAAGAACTTGTGCCAGGGGGGGGGGGGGGGGGGGATGCGAGATAAGTGTTGCCAAAGGTGACCCGTTGTACCATATCCATTGCCCTTAACCTGTGACTTCGGACACTCGCACGAATTGTTTGCAGAAGATGTCTGTAGCTCAGTGCCGCCGTGCGTCGAACTTCTGCAGTGAAGATAATTCTCAGGCATTTCATCTTGTTGATCGGCTGTAATGGCGCTGCACTCCCTGTCGGGAGTCCTCTCCCGATGTTCATCGCTCCCAACTTTGCCATGTTCAGGCGACTTCCCGTAGCCATACAATACAAGTTAATCCAATGCAAGGCCGCTCTTGCCTCGTGCTAAAAGCACTAGGTCATCCGCATATGTTCTGCATATAAACTTGTTGTGCCTTATGGTCATTCCTTGGAGTCGATTCCGGAGACCGCAGAGCAGCGGCTCGACAGCGATGGCATACAATATCGTCGACAGCGGGCACCCTTGTCTGACCGATCGTGAGATGGTGATTGGCCCCAGCAAGCGTCCATTGATGAGCGCTCTGGATGCGGCTCCGTGGAGTAGTCTCATAACGACGGTGACAAAACTTTCCGGAAACTTCATTTGCGTCATCACTTCCGTGAGATAAGCATGCCTCAGCCTGTCAAAGGCGCGATCGAAGTCTATCGATACCAAAGCACCCCGGAGACGACATGTTGATGCCAGTGCGATAACATCGCGGTAGTCGCTGAGTGCCGTTTGTGTATTGCTATTTCCTCCTAGCTGCGTTTGGGCGAGTGATATCACTTGGCGTATTACGCGTTTAAAGCGTGCTGCAAGGATGCTGGTGTAGATCTTGTAGTCTCAATTAAGAAGGGTCAGTGGCCGGTAGGTCTGCATCCCTGTGCCGCGGGATGGGTGGAAGAGGCACGTTGGGAGACATCAATTCGCAGCACATGGCAGTCCATCGTGGAGTCATGAGATCTTTAAACGTACGATAAAACTCTAACGGAAACACGTCGGGCCCCGGCGATTTGTGCGACGCTCCCTTATCAAGCGCTTCCATTACGTCGTTAACTGTGACTTCCCCTGTTAACTCCCGGTTGGCCGTCTCGTAGAGACACTCGGAGAGCGTTCGTCGGACCTCATAAAAAGCAGCCTGATCGTGTTCCGCTTCTTTATAGACATGACCGTAGTGTTCCACAAAGGCGTTGGCAATGTCTTTTTGCGTTGTCATACGGCGACCATCTGGCAGTGCGACCGTCTGTATTAAGGTGCGGCGGCTACGTTATTTTTCTCTGATAACGTGATACATCGACAGTGTTTCTCCACGGACTCGTTCAAAGGCCCTTGCACGGATTGCGACACCCTCCAGAAGGCGGCGCGTTATGGAAATTATTTGGGCCTGTGCTCGTTTTATACTGGCACTACGCTTCTGTGAAGGTGCTTGTACAGAAAGTTCGCGGAACATTGTGAAATAAAATTCCGTCGTGTGTCGCCTCCACATCATCTGCTCTCTTCCGTATGCAGACTTAAGGCATTCCAGCCACCACCGCAAAGTCGTCAGAAATGTCAGGAGGCGTCGTTCACACATGTGCCAAGTGTCTTCGATTAAGCGTCGGCACTCAGGTTCCATGATGTGTGCCGTATTCAGTTTCCAAACACAGCGACTCCTCCACACTTGTTGACTACTCGGGGAGACCGTGCATATATATGCTATGTGATCTGAAAAGGCGACAGGCCACAATTCTGCATCGAGGATAGCAGGTTCGTGACGACGTGTTACGTAAATGCGATCGAGACGAGTTGCAGAGTGACTTGTGACGCAGGTGTATCCGCGTCTGTCGCCATTTATCGTCTCCCATGTATCAATGAGCTTCATGTCCTGTATGAGTTGCCGCAGCTCCGGGCATGAAGTATAACGTGGGTGTTGATCTCTTGGTGCGAGCACGCAGTTGAAGTCGCCTCCAAATAAGACATGTTCATACCGACCTAAGAATAGTGTTGCAATCTCCTTTGCGTAAAATCGGGATCGATCGCGCCGTCTGTCGGACCCCGACGGTGCGTAAATGTTAACGATCTGTACTCCCAGCACTGTGAGCGCCAGTCCTCGCGCTGACGGCAGGTACACCACGTCCTCGGCTACCATGCCGCCACGTAGAAGTATCGCTGTTCCGCTGCCGCCGTCGGTAGTAGGTTTAATATATGTATCGTACTCATAGAGGTCGGGGAAGCTCTCAACACATACTTCCTGCAGAAGATCGATGTCGACGTCTAACGCATGCAACATTTCTCGTAATTATAGCAATTTGACAGGCGTTCTTATCGTATTAATATTAATAGAGGCTGTTCGATATGCCTGCCCCTGTTCCTCTGTGCGTAAACCGCACATGAACGCTTACGTTAATTTGTGTGCTGCTGCTCCGCGACATGCTATCTGTGCGGCAGTCCGCATCATCTGCGTGGTTAACATCCGGTGGACGCAGCACACGCCATTGCGGGTGCGTCGGCGGTCTGTGGGTCAGTATCGGATTCATCGGCCCAGTTCCTGTGCTGGTGGTCCAGCTCCCGTCGTGTCTCTCCGGCCTGGCTGACCGAAGGCGCTGGCGTTGCTGAGGTGGGTGGAGGGACTCCTTCCGTCGGATTTCCGTCCGGTGTGTCTGTATTCAACCCCTGTCTGGTATTATTCGCGTCGTACTGCTGTGTGGGAGGTAGAACCTCCCGTTGGACATCGGGCTGCACTGTATCGACGTTACACGAAAGTCCGTCTGACGTGGACTGCAGTAAGCAGGTATCCGACGGCGATAGCCGTCGTTTCTTGTGGCGCTTCGGCGATCATTGTTTGCGCGTGTGCGCCTCCGTGCCCGAGTGCGGAAGTGACTCCCGGTGCTCAGGGACGAAAGCAGCTGTCGGCACAACGGCGGGATCAATTTCCATACCTCCTACCGATGCTTTCCGCTCGGTTAAGGGCGTCGTCGGCGCCAGGAGTGGCAGAAGGGTACGTCGTTTCGTCACAGGAGGCGGTCTCTGCTGCAGTCGGTTGCCGTAAACTGTCAGGATTTAGGACCTGGCCATTCTTCGGGATAAGTTCTGTTCGAAACGCCTCCGCATACGTTAGTGTCAGCGGCGTCAACGTGGTCGGAGGCAGGGGTTCGCCATTTGGAACTTGCACAATCTTCTGCTTCATACTTTCGGAACGGACGTGGCCCTCTTTCCCGCAGCCTGAGAATGTTTTGGGTTGTCCATCGTAGATGACTATAGCTCTACATCTGCCGATGAACAATTACGTGGGCACATGTTGTGTCAGTTCTATTCTGATTTGAAGCACCCCATTGGGAACGGGGTAAGTCGTGAAGTTGGATCATTTTTCCTCAACGTGGCTAAGCACTCGTCCATATGGGCTTAAGGCGTCAACGACCAAGTCAGACGGAATCTCGAAGGGAAGTTTCGTAAGCCCAGTCCTGCGTGATCATTAGTTACTTCTCCAACATGTCTGTCAGAGTGACGAAATTGGAGTCCATGTTTAGTATCTCGGATGATTCAGTCACATACTGCATCGTTAATCAGTTTGACGTATACGACACTGCTCGCTATGGAGAGGTGTAGTCCAATAAGTTCGTTGTAGTCAAGTTTAACTTCGTCTCGTAGGAACCTTTCGATTTCTTAGGCTTTCGGTCTCGCACATTCATTCGAAAAACTGATCTTGCGGGTCGACTTTCGGTATGCATGTTCCTATCTATATCGAGTCGTCTAAGCGCGCGAGTACGCCGAAGAGGTAAACAACTGCGCGAGCGCGAACTTCCCCGGCAGGGACGTAAACAGACGTCCGTGCCGTAGCACCGCCGAAGGCAGACTGTGCCTGAGCCACCCAAGCACGACTCACGCCCCGTCCTCACAGCTTTACTTCCGCCAGTACCTCGTATCCACCTTTCCAAACTTCACAGAAGCTCTTCTGCGAACCTAGCAGAACTAGCACTCCTGGAAGAAAGGATATTACGGAGACATGACTTGGCCACAGCCTGGGGGATGTTTCCAGAATCAGATTTTCACTCTGCAGCGGAGTGTGCGTTGTTATGAAACTTTCCTGGCAGATTAAAACTGTGTGCCTAACCGAGACTCGAACTCGGGGCCTTTGCCTTTCGCGGTCAAGTGCTCTACCGTGTGACCTACCCAAGCATTCTATTTTAGAGTGAACTGTAGGCAGTGGGACAACTGGATCATAGTGAAATGGGAGTACTTAAGGTTGAGAATTACGTGGACTGATAAGATAGGGAGTCAGGAGATTCTCTGCAGGATGAGCGACGAAAGGAATATATGGAAAACACTAAAAAAAGAAGTGATAGGGTTATAGTATAACACTACCGGCTACTGCTAAATTAGCTAATACACTGATAACGCTACTCGGTTGAAAGTATCTTAATTTGACCGTAATCGTGCGTATAATAATTAAGGTATAGGACTAATTTTGATTCTATACAGATTTATATTGAAAGTAAACAGCAGCAGAACAAACGGGTATCGAGCCAAACTTCTATCAGCAATAAGGTAAACATTAACTACGTAAAAGTAAGCGGTCGCCAGCGTAATTACGTAAAGTTGTACCAAGTACTACAATGGTTCATCAGGAAAGTTAACTTTTCGGACTGAGTTTACTCGATACAGGAATGATGTTTTGCAAATAAGATACCAAGCAGTAACACGGTTTATAAAGCGCTGTAACAGTAAATGGTTCAAATGGCTCTGAGCACTATGGGACTTAACATCTGTGGTCATCAGTCCCCTAGAACTTAGAACTACTTAAACGTAACTAACCTAAGGACCCCACACACATCCATGCCCGAGGCAGGATTCGAACCTGCGACCGTAGCCGCTGTAACAGTAATTTGATATGAAAACCACATAAGGAATGTAACCGATTTTGCAACAACTGGCTGTCTATAATACTTAACGCAGAAATCTGATATTATTATAGGTGAATAATGACTAATGATGGAGTAATATTTACTTGGACAAAAGGTTCTTTAATCAACTTAAATATTGGAAATTTGTTGTTGTTGTTGCGGTCTTCAGTCCTGAGACTGGTTTGATGCAGCTCTCCATGCTTCTCTATCCTGTGCAAGCTTCTTCATCTCCCAGTACCTACTGCAGCCTACATCCTTCTCAATCTGCTTAGTGTATTCATCTCTTGGTCTCCCTCTACGATTTTTACCTTCCACGCTGCCTTCCAATACTAAATTGGTGATCCCTCGATGTCTCAGAACATGTCCTACCAACCGATCCCTTCTTCTAGTCAAGTTATGCCACAAACTCCTCTTCTTCCCAATTCTATTCAATACCTCCTCATTAGTTATGTGATCTACCCCTCTAATCTTTAGCATTCTTCTGTAGCACCACATTTCGAAAGCTTCTATTCTCTTCTTGTCTAAAATATTTATCGTCCACGTTTCACTTCCATACATGGCTACACTCCATACAGATACTTTTAGAAACGACTTCCTGGCACTTAAATCAATACTCGATGTTAACAAATTTTTCTTCTCCAGAAAGGCATTCCTTGCCATTGCCAGTCTACATTTTATATCCTCTCTACTTCGACCATCATCAGTTATTTTGCGCCCCAAATAGCAAAACTCCTTTACTACTTTAAGTGTCTCATTTCCTAATCTAATTCCCTCAGCATTACCCGACTTAATTCGACTACATTCCATTATCCTAGTTTTGCTTTTGTTGATGTTCATCTCATACCCTCCTTTCAAGACACTGTCCATTCCCTTCAACTGCTCTTCCAAGTCCTTTGTTGTCTCTGACAGAATTACAATGTCATCGGCGAACCTCAAAGTTTTTATTTCTTCTCCATGGATTTTAATTCCTACTCCAAACATTTCTTTTGTTTCCTTTATTGCTTGCTCAATATACAGATTGAATAACATCGAGGATAGGCTACAACCCTGTCTCACTCCCTTCCCAACCACTGCTTCCCTTTCATACCCCTCGGCTCTTATAACTGCCATCTGCTTTTTGTACAAATTGTAAATAGCCTTTCGCTCCCTATATTTTACCCCTGCCACCTTCAGAATTTGAAAGAGAGTATTCCAATCAACATTGCCAAAAGCTTCCTCTAAGTCTACAAATGCTAGAAACGTGGGTTTACCTTTCCTTAATCTTTCTTCTAAGATAAGTCGTAGGGTCAGTATTGCCTCACGTGTTCCAACATTTCTACGGAGTCCAAACTGATCTTCCCCGAGGTCGGCTTCTATCAGTTTTTCCATTCGTCTGTAAAGAATTCGCGTTAGTATTTTGCAGCAGTGACTTATTAAACTGATAGTTCGGTAATTTTCACATCTGTCAACACCTGCTTTCTTTGGGATTGGAAGTATTATATTCTTCTTGAAGTCTGAGGGTATTTCGCCTGTCTCATACATCTTGCTCACCAGATGGTAGAGTTTTGTCAGGACTGGCTCTCCCAAGGCTGTCAGTAGTTCTAATGGTTGTCTACTCCGGGGGCCTTGATTCGACTCAGGTCTTTCAGTGCTCTGTCAAACTCTTCACGCAGTATTGTATCTCTCATTTCATCTTCATCTACATCCTCTTCCATATGAGAAACGCTGTTAATTACATGCGCATTAAATTATGTACACTGTTATTTCCAAATCTGCATAGTCATTAATCCTTGTGCCGGCCCTTCAAGTCTACTAGCAAGTAACCAATATTAATCCTTACAGTTTTTGCACGTAACTGTAATAGGCTACCGAACTGAGGTTTAAGAAAGAAGAATCGGCAAGCTGAATACTTTAAATTTTCTCTCTGTAATATTACTTTGGTGAAACTTTAAGTATCCTTTCATGAAAAATACATGGCATATTTCTGAGTACAGAATAATAATGAAATTTACTAATCAACGAAGTTTATTAATTTTTGATAAGGAAGGTAATTACTTTTCTGTTCAATAAAATAGGATACTCGGAAATATCATAGCTTTTGGAATAGGACCCTCTCTAGGTAAATGACTGAACATAATATGTGAGTGTTCAATACAAAGCTTAAAGAACACAAACCCACTTTTGAAAAACAAACCACATAACTGATCCGTGCCATTATGCAGTACTCATCTGATAATACGAGATGAAGGTAGTGGCAGTGTCGATCTTCTGCGTCTATTGGAAACAAAAAGGCAGAAGTATCCATAGTTCTTGCCATGTAACAAGGTTTGAAAATTCTCTTCTTAGCGTCAGATTTTCGTAGCAGAGAGCTAAACAAAGCATATCATGAATAACACACCAAATTACTTCCACATCTGAAGCTATATGATAGAATTTTGCAGTTTTTCTTATCTAGTTCAGTGCACAAGATGCGAAAACTTTGCCTGCTAACAACCCACAGATTTTTACCATAAAGGAGCCTTGCAGTTCGACCGGCAGATGCACCTTTCTGTCCCCGCCAAGCCAGTTTCCTAGATGAGGTTCTTCCCTCCAAGTTTTACACAATTGCAATCATACTTTCCTATGCATGAAGCAGTATTACTGATACAGTTTTAACATTTCCGTTCTTTCACAGCACATTACTTTTGTAAATACATCATTAGATTAATTACAATTACGTAAATGGTCTTAGAAAATGAATAAGACTTTTATAAGGATATTACATCAAAGAGCTTGGTGATACAGAAGTTATATTATATAAACAGAAATAAAGAAGTTAGATAAGAGAATTGTATGTAATACCTAGAATAATGTTACAATAGGACAGGTGTTAGCGCTTCAGGTTACGATCTACATGGTACTAGAGGGAACTGTAGAGAGTAAAAGCTGGAGTGGAAGAAAGAGATAGCAATACATCCACGAAATAAATGAGGACGTATGGTGCAAGTGCTACTTTAAATGAAGAGGTTGACGCAGGAGAGGAATTCGTGGTGGGCTGCACCTATGCAGACAGAAGAGTGAAGACAAAAAGATTGAGTCATTGACGCAAAGATGTAGCGGATCATGATTTTTTACCGACGATGACGATTGATTTGTATTTAACGAACTGCATTACACTAAAAACCCATTAACTTCACATAACTCATTACTTGAAAAGCGAGCGCCTGACTGGACATGTTGTCGGTCCAAGTATGCCGTCGTTAAGTTATTGGTGAAATTTAATCACTGTTTCCATACACTAAAGGATGAAAACTACAAGATGTAGCTACACCAATTCGTACCAATTCTTATGCTGAACTGATAATGCCATCACGTTCGTTTCTGTCTTTAATGAATAGCTCTTGAAAACTTGCTATTGTGGTTGTATATTTTCTCTGACATAAGACACCATGTCTTTCGCATTTTAAGGAACTTGCAGAAAAAAAAAATGTGAATTGCATCAAAGCTGGACTGCACATCTGAGACCAGTCATGTCGATACTCTCACGTTCGATTTAAAAATTTCGATAAACATTGTCCGAAATGTTGCCGCCATTTTCTTTGTAGAGACTTCATACAATCAATAAAACATTTTTAAACATATAGCTTTGAACTGTCCATCTTTAGATTATCACTCTACACTTCTACCCACTACTCCACGAGAAACAGACTTCATGTTTACCTCCTTGAACACCTGAGTCCGTACAGTAGCGGAAGCTAAATTTATGGCTTTCATCTTCATTATAAGACGTGCCAAGTTATCATTTCAAATTGCAAAAGACGAAGATAACCAATTTTCCAAAACAAAAAACTTGCTGTTAAAATTGGTCTTTCATACTTAGTTAAGCCTCAAAGGTAGATAGTGAGCTACTACAAGCGCATTCTTAGAGGTTTTATAGCGTCTGTGCACCATATTTATTGGTGGCTAGGTGCTGTCGCTGCGATTGGAACATTCAGTCAGGTCCATAATGTGTGTCGTAAAGTGAGCCATCCTTAGCACACGGGACATAAGCGGAAAAAGACTGAGCACTGCAAATCTAGCATTTCCTGAATCAATGCTTCGCGCCCTATGACTGATATCACACCCTGGTCCGGATTTTCTGCTGTTATTGCTAAATGGTCCGATTTCTCTGCAGTGGTCAATTTTTTTTTTCCTATTGAATGTGCGTGGAACTACCCAGAAGTCATCGACGAACACGAAGTATCCGCTACATCATTAGTGTGTACACGTTTAAGTTTCACGAACGCAGCCTGTAATTCAGATGGGAATGCGTGGATTTGGTGAATGTCTGGCGAATAGTATTCTATTGAATTCGTCGCGGCTACATTGGACGTTGTTGGTCCCTCCTGACTTGGGATGTGGGAAAACGCCGTTAGATGTTACTCAATATATTTATGACAACTATGTGCTTCCCACAGTATGGTAGTAAATAGTAATTACTTTTATGAGTTGCGACTTCGTCGCGATAAACACATGTCCCGGCGAGTGTATAAATTTTTCTCTTTATTTCAAGTTCAAATGGTTCAAATGGCTCTAAGCATTATGGGACTTAACATCTTAGGTCATCAGTCCCGTAGACTTAGAACTACTTAAAAGTAACTAACCTAAGGACATCACACACATCCATGCCCGAGGCAGGATTCGAACCTGCGACCGTGGTAGACTTCGTTATTCCCTAAATCGTTGATAAAGAGCACTGTAGAAGACCAGCTGCGTACCTGGTATATAGAGAATGTACCTCTGCATGACATTCCGATACACAGCGGTCGGCTGTGTATACTTACCCAACTGGAACGAAGGATGATTGGTGCTTACTATCCCGTAGACAATAACTGCCCTAGAGATAGTGTACAAACCTAAGTATGGACAGAAACAGAAAAAACTACATTTTTTAAGGAACCATCCTGTCACTTCTCGTAAGCGATCTGGTAAACCTACATCGTAGTTGGTCAATGACAAATTCAGTCCCGGTTCTGTCAAGTGAAAGTATAGTTGTTACCTTACTGTGACCGCGGTTGTATATCAGCTATCATATTGAGAGCCTGCATAACTATGGTCACCATTCAACATTCGGCAGCACGTTTTTGAATTTTTATTTTTTTTTAGAGAGAGAGAACAAAGACAAATACAGCTCCCATTGCCGGCCGGAGTGGCCGAGCGGTTCTAGGCGCTGTAGTCTGGAACCGCGCGACCGCTACGGTCGCAGGTTCGAATCCTGCCTCGGGCTTGGATGTGTGTGATGTCCTTAGTTTAGTTAGGTTTAAGTAGTTCTAGGTTCTAGGGGACTGATGACCTCAGAAGTTAAGTCCCATAGTGCTCAGAGCCATTTGAACCATTTGAACAGCTCCCATTGCAGCGCAGCGAAGTGGGATAACGTGCCAAAAGATCTATTGCTGTAAAAATGGCCAACTATTCTATCACAGATATTTGTGTTACGCCTGTGTCAGAGTACGTAATAGACTTTATTGGGGTCTGCTGAATGGAAACGGGACAGATGGAAAAATGTAAGTTAACACTTTAATATTTGAAAAGTAATGGCCATAACTCTTAATAGATTTATTCCATTGTAAGACAAAACAGTCAAGGTCGTCATTGAAAAATGTTTGCGGTTGCCTTCGCAACCATGATTGTACCCAAAAGTACATTTCTTCGTGTGAAGGAAATGGACGGTCGTGAATGTCATTCTTTAGGACTCGAAAAATTTGAAAAGCGTAGATGACTCTAGGGAGGATATGTGAAGGCCTCCAGTGAAGCTTCTGCATCATATACGGAACAACATGTGGGCGAGCATTATGCTGCGACGTAATGACTTCGTTCGGCTACGTTACTAGGCGTTCTGACTTGATGGCACACTTCGGTTTTGCAAACTTCTCCAGCTGCCGCTGCTCATTAATTAATTCTTCTCCAACGGTACATATTCACACAGCTCTAGCTATTTGCACACTCATACTCGTTATTTTCATTATTAACCACTTTCGATTAGCAACAAAACAAATTAACTATTCACATCACGTGATCTGATGCACTAAAAATATATGAAAACAAATAAACAAGGTTTAAAAGTACATGATTGGAAAGGATGCTGTAATATATTAGAAACATATGGCATTTCGGTTAAGAAAGTGTGTGTTACTATTATAATAAATTGGAAACGCATCTCACAGTAATTGGAGGGCCTTGAATACGGTGAAGTAAATGGGATTTAACGAATCATAGCTTTACAAATTTATTTTATAAATTGGTGGAGAAATAAATGTGGATATGAAGGTTTGTGAAAATCTCATTTGCTATTTGGAAAGTACTGTCGGCAGTACATTATATTTTCTTAATATTTTGTGCTTTGAAAACAACAGCGCGTAATAGATACATAGAATGTTATACAAAATGGTGCACGATCAGCAGGTAGGTGAAGATTCTTTATATATGCAGGGTGTTTCTTTTAACTTGAGAGGACTCTCGAAATCGACACACCGTAGAAAAAAAGAAGTTATACGTGAAAAGTTAATATTAGTAAAGGGGACATTTGTCTCTGCTACCAATGGCCGTCTCCTAACCACCCATCCTGTGTGGGCGGGGTCAGCTTAGTATTTTAAGTTGAAACCACCACCGACTTTATAGCAAATTTGCATTCTACGTCAAAAAATATGCACGGTTTATTCAAACCACTGTTTCCCATTCATGGCAGATGTAGCTGTAATCGACAAACATCAAGTGTACCTAAGCATTTCTTTCGACATTTCATTCACGATGTAAATGTAAACCTTTGTGTTCTATCGGTTGATATTTGTATTCGAAACTTACTTTAGTATTGAAAATGCGATTGTATAGTACAAATAAAATTGTTAGGCACTGAAATTTCTGGCACAGAAGCTACTCGCATCGTAATGTAGTTTACCGCTCCCTACGGGGTTAATTGTGGTGAGTCCGTACATCATCGGAATGCTTGATTTTCGTGGCCGCCCTAGAATAACGCCATCAGGATGATTGACTTCGGTGCGTTTCCATCGAACTGCCGCTGGCAGCTACGCAGCTTTCGGCGGAATACAAACACAACCATTGCCATAAGATAAAATGTCAGTAACACGATAGTAACGGGCATACCTGCAATGGATACACGCATATCGTTTAACACTCACATGTTAGCCCGCCGCTGGTGCCGCACCACACCACACGCCCCTGCAGCGACCAGGCCTTTATATGCACGAACGCAATTTCTTGGCATTACTCCTCTCTGGAGCCTGCTGGCGTAATGGATGCTATATCTGTTGCGGAGAAGACCGAAATAATTTTAATTTATGGCGAGACTGCAAGACGTTTGACGCTGCTTTGCTATTTTTGCAGGACACTTTATTGACAGACAGCGATCCGTGCAACTGTTCATCGTGTTGTACAACAGTTTACTATGTGAGGTGTGATACCTACAAACTGCATTCACAGATCAACTGTGTTGGGGGACATCAATAACGAAATTGCACTACTAGCTGCAATGGCTAATAATCCACATTCAAGTACCCGGGATATGTCGCAGCAGTATGGAATTGTTCACGTAACTCTTTGCGCGATCCTAAACGATCACAAATAGCATCCCTACCACATCTCCTTACATCGAAACCATCATGGGAATTATTTTCAGAATCGGATGCGGTTTTGAAATTGGTCACTAATGCAAGTACGAAAAGACACTTAATTCTCTTGTCAGATAAAGTTCTCTGACGAGACAAAATTCAAGAAACATGGCAAACGTAGTCGGCATATCGTGCATTATGGGAGTGTGGAACACGCGCAGTGGATACGTGATATTGCTCATCAGTGTTCTTGGTACTTTAAAGTTAGGTGGGTATTACAGAAGACAAACTAATCGGCCCCCTTGTCGTGGAAGGCGCAATGATTGGGAAAGATATAGTAAGTCATTGCTAGATGAGCTACCCATTCTATTGAAATATTTACCCCTCGGACTGCGACAGAACATGTCCTTCTTATTATGATGGTAGTTAGGCACATTACTGCACAAAAGCAAAAGAAGTATTAAATCGCGATTTCAATTGTCGCTAGATCGGTGGGGGTGGTCCAGTAACATCACCCGACCTTACGTCGACGGATTCTTTCTTGTGGGGTTATCTGAAAGACAAACTGAAAGCATAAGTATCAACTGCCTGAGAGAACATGATATAATGGACCATATACGCTTGTGAAAAGATTCCACCATACACTCCACTCACAAGTTAATAAGGGTATCGAAATAGAAGGTCGTCAGTTTGAGCATTTATTGTGAATAACCATTATCGTGAGAGGAAAGGGAACTCACCGAAATCAAGCACCCCAATGGTGAGAGGCAAGGGACTCATCTAATTCAAGCACCTAATGGTGGGAAACAAGGGGGCTCTCCTAACTCAAGCACCACACTGCTGAGAGGAAAAGGTACTCACTGATATCAAGCGTCACAATAGGTACAGCGAGCTAGCACACACACATCATTGATCCTAGATCACGCTAAACGTAGTTTCTAATCAGATATTGAAACGGCTAACCGTATAGTATTACAAAAACAAATTTGCAACACTAAAGTAAATTTCGGATATAATTATCAGCCATTATAACACAAACGTCTACATTTACGTTTTAGGTTCTTGACTGCAGAAACAGGCACACTTGACATTTATACATTACAGCGCCTTCTACCATTCATGGTAACAATGGATGAGTAAACCGTAGGTATTTTGTGGCGTGTGATCTGAATATTAAGTGGAAATGGGGTTTCCATTTCAAAATATAAAGTTCACCCCGCCAATAGTAGCACGTGACAGGTGTCATCTTTACTAATATTAACTTTTTACCCGGATATGTTACTGTATGATGGGCCATTTACGAGATATTTCGTTGTGTAAAGTTAGAACAAACAATCTCTATTTAGAAGTGCCGAAAGAAGTTTCTGAAATATTTTCGGGACTGGTTTGGCTAATAGTTCTTCCCTGAAAAACTTCTCGAAAGTAGATTCCATGTCCCACCAAAAATAAATGTTCTCCACCTTTATACTGATCAAGTAACATATTTTATAATCTATTGTATATCTAAGACAGCCAATTGTTTTAGTAGCACTATATATTTATCAATTTTAATATACAGACGTCCGCACTATTCAAATAGCACGTAAGGTATTCGCATACCTTCTTATCTTCATTTTCTTCTCTATCAATTTCTGATACGTCATGGGCCTTGCAACTGTAATAACACCGGTTCCCGTCAGATCACCCAAGTTAAGAGCTATCGGGCTTTAGAACACTTGGATGGGTGACCGACAGGGTCTGCAGAGCGCTGTTGCCAGGGGCTGCACTCAGCCCTTGTCAGCCCAATTGAGGAGTTACTTAACTGACAAATAACGATCGGGAGAGCCGTATGCTGATCACATGACCTTATTATCCACATCCAGTGACACCTGTCGGCCGAGAATGACATGCCGTTCTGCCGGTATTTTTGGGCCTATCGAGATCTGTTCGGTTGGGGTTTAGTTTTAACGTGTAAAACAAGTCTGTAATGCTGTGATTCACTAAATCCCACTTATTTCTTTGTATGTAACACTCCTCATTTACTGTAAAATTCGTTTTCGATTTATTGTTAATAGTAATAAACATTTTCGGTCCCGATATGCTATACAATTGTAATGAATTGCAGCTTTTTTGATACTCATTGACTTTGTAACAACTGTGTATTTGTTTTCATCAAATAATGCTACGTGGATAGGTAATAGATTTTGTGCCCCAACGAAAGTTTTCAATAATGAAAACGAACGAGTATGAATGTGAAAATGGTAAAAGCTGTATGAAAATATTTCTTGGAGAAAATGTGTGATAAAAACTGTATGAATATATTTCTTGTAGAAAAGATGTGAAAACGAATGTTACTACTGGGAGCTCCTCGTTAGTTCTATTCCAGCACAAGCTTGTAGCTTAAAACATTTGTGCTACACTTTCGTAACTGTGAAATATAGGCGATTGCAGTCTTTCTCGGCGCATTCCGCTGATGAATTCTTCTCGGGCTATCAGCCGAGGAGTGGCGTCGTCTTGTCGCAACGTTTCAATGAGTTTCATACCCATCATCTTCTGCGAAGTGTCGGAATGCTGTGCTGCTCTCATCTTGTACTGTCCCCTCTTTGGGGAAGTGTGAGGTGCTTGTTTATAGCCTTTCGGCATTTACTCCCCTGTGAACGTGTGTGTCTGATTTTTCTATAGTTTTTTGGTGTCTGTGATTTTGTGATGATTGTTCTTGTTATATCCTAGCCAGTAATGCCACCCGAGCCCGCTGCCAAAAGGTTGGCAGCATCAAAGTCCGGACGCCGTCCGCATAAGCAGCGCCAGCTTTTGTGGCGGCGTTCGTAGCGACAAGTAATTCGCTGTAGAAACGGCTTACGAAGTCACCGCCACACTTTTAACAGCGGGGCGACCGGTCCGCTGGAACAGTGAACAGAAAGATGAAAACCCAAACACTCTGATTAAATAAAAGTCGGTACTTATCTTTTTTAACGAAGATACAGCAACACAGTAGTGAACTCCGTGTCTACAGAAATCTGTCTAGTTCGAGTCGGAGCGGCTAGGTCAGCGTCAGCTGACGACAAACAACAACTCTGCTGCGATGAACACACGACTGACTAGCAAGTACACAATTCGGTGGCGAGTATACAACTGAGCGGCGAATACAGAACTGTCCTAGCGCTCGCGACTCCAGCGCTTAAGAAACCAGAAGCCAGCGGTGGCGCGCGCAGACTTGGGGCGATTTCCTGTCTCGCTGGCGCTGCTTATGCGGACGGCGTCCGGACTTTGATGCTGCCAACCTTTTGGCAGCGGGCTCGGGTGGCATTACTGGCTAGGATATAACACCTAGCCGCTCCGACTCGAACTAGACAGATTTCTGTAGACACGGAGTTCACTACTGTGTTGCTGTATCTTCGTTAATAAAGATAAGTACAGACTTTTATTTAATCAGAGTGTTTGGGTTTTCATCTTTCTGTTCACTGTTCCAGCGGACCGGTCGCCCCGCTATTAAAAGTGTGGCGGTGACTTCGTAAGCAGTTTCTACAGCGAATTGTTTGTCCCTATGAACGCCGCCACAAAAGTTCTGTCTGTGTCTGGTACTTGCCTGAGGTAGGCGAGATAATTGGTGTTATATGGGAAGGAACAGGATTAGGGATTGGGTGTTGGGATTTTCTCTTCGACTTAGTCGTCGAAAATCATCATAGGGCGCTTGTGCTTATCGCGGGACATGTCATACCGACCTAGGGAGTGGATGAGAGCGTTTCCTGATCTGGAAGAATCTTCATAGAAAGCCCTTGCCAGATCATGGAAGCGCTCTCTCAAGAATGGGATTTCAGCTGCGGCGAGCATGTCATCTATGGGGAATCCAAGGGGTAAATGCAATGCCCTCCCGAGGGCGCGGTTCTGCAGCCTCTGGAGTTTGTCCAGGTGCTGCTTTGCCGCGTATCCCCAGACAGGGCATGCATATTCAATGACTGGCCGGATCAGGGCTAGGTACACGTTTACTGCTACTGGGCATGGAAGGGAGCTGGTTGAGTTCAGGATAGGGTATAGGATGGACATTCTGGCGCAGACCTTCCTGTGGACCTCGTCTATGTGGGGTTTCCACGTGAGACGAGAGTCCAAGGTTATGCCAAGGTACTTGGCGGTTCTGCGCCAGGGGAGTAGGGTTCCATTTAGGTGAAGTCGGGATGCTGTGTTTTGCATATCTATATAGCTGTCCAGCCGTCGTCCGCTATTGAAGCCCGGCCAATCACGTTCCTCCGGAGGGTGTACCGCATCGCTGGTGGGGGGGGGGGGGGGGTGGTGAGGGGGGTGGGGGCGGCCCGGCGTCGAGACCCGGTGGCTATCCAATCTGTCTGCAGACGCCGCTGAGTTCAGATCGGAGCGCTCCTGAATTATTTTATCAATTGTGGTATTCCACGCTGCACTGCTCTCCTGTTTGCTATATTGTTGTGCAGCACTGTACTGAACTCATCAGGAACGAACGACGGGGACAGACAAGCAAGTCCGCGGCAGCAGAACATAGCATTATCGAGGGACACACCATCGAATTCGAAAAAAACGAAGAAGCTGTGCAGCGCCAACGGTTTCTGGGACTCGATCTTCAAAGAGGAAGTGGAGATACCTCTGCACAATAATTAAGTAAAAGGGGTAGCGGTTTTCAGCTCAGTGCAGCGTGGAATCCCACAATAGATAAAATACTTCAGGAATGCTCCGATCTGAAGGCAGCGGCGTCCGCAGACAGATCGGATAGCCACAGGGTCTCGACGCCGGGACACGCCAACCACCACCACCGATGCGGTACTCCCTTCCGGAGGAACGTGAGTGGCCGGCCTTCAGTAGTGGACGACGGCCAAGCAGCTATAAAGATACACAGAACACAGCATCTCGACTTAGGCATTATGGTGCAGACCATGAACCTCGTCATGGAAATGATGAAGGAAGGAATGAAGGGTGGCCCAGAAGCAGAACACTCAGATCCTCGTTGTTCTTCAGGCAGCAGTCCAGCAGTCGCTTCCCTCTGCAACTTCCTCAGTAGTTTCAGAACCCCATCATGGATAGACGACCAAATATCCAAGGCCTGACAATATGCGTCTTTAACGCAGACGGCATTGTTAATCAAGTGGTCGAATTCAGAGAACTTATGAAGCAGTTCTCCAACGACACATGCATGACGGGAGAAGCCCACCTAAAACCGGGAATAAAAGCGACAGTTGCCAACTACGTTAGCTGCCGTAAAGATAGGTCAACCTAAGGCGGAGGAGTGGCCATATACATGAAAAGAGAGATCTCCCACCACCAGGTATTCTTACCAGCTACCAACAAAATCGAAGCAGTGGCTGTGGAAGTAACCACTGCCACCGGATCCCTAACAACTTTTGCAATCTACTGACCCCTACCAGACGAGATAGACGAGGTAGACATAGCTGCTCTAGGGCAACTTGAAGGCAAACTAATAATAGGAGGCGATTTCAATGCCAAACGCCCCGATTGGAACTGTAAAGTAACTTCCAGAGCAGGCGCCAAACTGCAACGACAAGCGCCCGACCACCACTTCGAAACATGGGATCCGGTCGAGCCCAAACATCTTCCAAATAATGAGGGTAGGCCCGACGTGTTAGACATAGTCCTCACTAGTAGTATCGCTGGATTTGTGGCCACAAACCACTGATCCTAGAGGTCGACGGGCTGGTAGGCTGCATGGGGTGTAGTTCACTTCGTGTGAGACCCCTCTGCGCTGGGCAGCTGCTGTTCCTCTCCCTCTCACTGCGCAGAGCACAGACCAGCAGGTGCTCCGCATGCTGGCGACCTCTTTTGTCGGCGTGGGATCACAGCGCGAGTCGGCAAGGACACTTCGCCGCGGCCGTGGGTAACCGTGGCGTGTTCTGTCAAACCCAGGAGGTGGTGACATCGCCTGGGCCAGGTTAACTGGGTCCAGACTGCTGAACGACTGGATGACTGGCCCACCACCTCAGTAGAAGTGGGTCCCTGGCCGAGAGATGGAAGCTCGGGCCAGTAGGCATCCAAAGACGAGGAGTACTTGCCAGGGAATGCCGGGTGAAATCATCGATGACGAGGCCACCGAGTGGGACCAGTGACCTAGCGGTGGCCCGTTGAACCCGGGAGTGCCCATGTCCTAGGGACGAGGTCGGTGGGTGAGGTGCATCTGTCCTCCCCCCCCCCCCCCCACCCCATGTCAGAGGAGCTGGTCTGGGGCAAGAGATGGGCTCCCACCTTTTCATCATTCGTAATCAAGATGGCTGAAACTGAAACGAGTGATACGAGTGTGCCTATACTATGATGTCTGATCCCTCTCCACAGGACGAGCTGGGACAGGACAATGACGAGAACGTATCTCAGAGGGAGCTAGAATTACGCTGCTCTTGGAGCAGAATATCAAAAATTGTAAGATTAGTCAAGTGGCTCTGTCTAGCATCAAAAACGAGTTAGCTGCATGGGCTACTGCCAGTGCTAAACTCGAAGGCCGCGTTGAGGAGCTGGAAAGAGAACCAGTGTGTTCGCATCTATCCTCTCAATAATTATGTTGTATAACTGGAGATGATGTTTTAAGTACTGACGACGCCTTTGGCACAATTGTTTTATTAATCTCGATTGCAGGATGTAATTTTAGATATTTTACTTCTGATGGAGGTATATTTATACATACCGAAACTGTGGTCAAGAATTTTAATAAATCTTCATCGTGCAACTGTTTTCGCTGTCATCATTTATCGTGAAGAATTTCAACAGTTGCAGTTTCAACCATGTTTAAAATCTTGACTCATAACAGGAGACTAGTGATGCAGGAGCTGCGTAAGGAGGTGGAGGAGAGGAGACTGGATGTGGTCTGCCTGCAGGAGCCGTACTCTCAAGCTGGGAAAATTGCTTTCGCAGCTGCAACATGGCAAATTGTCTGTAGAGGGGATGACCCGAGAGCGGCAATAGTGATAAAGAATGAGGTGTTGCGGGTAACAACTCTCTCACAGTACACTACCAGTCACTGCAACGTTGTGGAATTGCAATCTCCCGTGGGGGTGATTACTCTCGTTGAAATGTACTTCCAATATGGACACGTGACTTAAGTCACACGAAACGCCGTCAACATCATACAAAATTGGATAGTCGAGGACAATGCCACCACAAGTGATCATAATCTCATAACTTTCACCTTCGGTGATGGACAGTACCGCTGGGCCGTGGGGTGGGAGGTACAAATGCATTATAAAGGAGCAGACGGGGAGCGCCTAGCGAGGGAGTAGGACATTCCTGCATTGCCAGAAGGTGACACACACCAGGACATGGACGTGGACGAGAGAGCTGAGGAGCTGGTGAGTGCGATAACCAGAGCGGTGAAGGCAGCCGTACCAACTAGGAAGAAGGCCATGGCGGCCTCTCCATCACCATGGTCAGCCGAACTGGAGGAAATGTGTCAGTCTGTCAGATGGCTAAGGAGGCACTACCAGTGCAGTGTCGTCTGGTGGGAACGGCAAAGATGGCTGCTGCAATATCTGGAGGCAAAACAGAAGTTCCAGAAAGAGCTACAGGCGGTAAGAGTACGAAGCTGGGAAAGTTATGTTTTGAATCAAATAGCTATCGATCCATGGGGAGCAGCTTATAAGTTAGTTAGGGAAAAAATCCGCTCTCCTATGGAGCTGTATACAGTTAGGTATGGGGACAGGATAACGGAATCTTGGCAGGAGAGTGCTGAGGTCCTCCTCCTGTCCCTGCTGCCTGATGACAGTGCGGTTGGGAAGACTGAACGATAGCGCCAGTTAAAAGATGAAGACCTTGACAAATACATCAATGATACGGCAGTCTACCTCTTTTCTGAAGAGGAGGTGGTTGCCCACAAAAAGTGCTGAAGAGGGGGAAAGCTCCCGGTCCAGATGGAATCGTGGCGGAGGTGGTGCAATTCTTGGCCCCCCAGCTAGTAAAGCCACTCACCCATCTATTCAATGAGTGCCTCAGGCAGAAAATATTCACAAAGATGTGAAAAACTGCGAATGTCGTGATCATTAAGAAAGGGCGCGACAAAGACCCGGCTGAAGCAAAATCCTACAGACCCACATGGTTATTGGACCTGCTTGGGAAGTACTAGAGAAATTGCTGGCTGACAGACTGGCAGCACACCGAGTGCTGTGCGGGATGAGTAGCAGGCAGTTCGGCTTTAGGCCGGGGCAGTCGGCATCTGATGCAATCGCCCTGGCGGCTGAGGGCTGTGGCTCAGCCCCGTACAAGTATGTAGTTGGCATCATGGTGGATATTAGTGGCGCCTTCGACCACCTGTGGTGGCCTTTGCTCTTCTCTTGTTTGTGGGAGAAAGAGTGTCCGGGGCCACTAAACAGTTGTCTGAGGAGCTATTCCGAGGATCAGGAGGTGTAGCTATCTACCCATGGCGGGAGAGTGGAGAGAATAATAACAAAGGGATGCCCCCAAGGTTCTGTTCTAGGCTCCTGTTCTGGGACATCCACATGGAGCCACTGTTGAACAACCTACAACAAAGCTAAGAAGTGCTAGAGGTGATAGCCTACGCGGATGACCTCCTCTTGTTGGTTGGCAGCCGAAGCCGAGAAGACAAAGAGCCTAAAATAGAAAGGGCCATAGGAAAATTACAATCATGGTGCCAAAACACGAAGATGATAATTTCACCTAGCAAGTCGACATATATTTTGCGGAAAGGGCAGCTGATAAGGAATCCCACCGTGAGAATTAAGGGCTTACCAGTTCTTCGGTGACGCAAGACGCGTTACCTGGGAATCACCATTGAGGAAAGGTGGAACTTCGGAAAACACATTGAAAGCGTAACCCAGAGAGCTCTCCAAGTACTTAACAATCTGATCTCCATAGGTCATAAATGATTTCATCTTCCCCCTCATCTCATAAAACCATACCGCAACAGCATCTTATCGTCAATAGTGGGTTACGGCTCGGGAGTCTGGGAACACAGGTTCACGAGGGTAGTGCCCGCCATGGCAGTGAGAAGAGTGCAGAGGAACAGGATATTAAGGTATGTGGGGGCCTGCGGGACATCTCCTAGGATAGGGGGGCGGGGTCGTTAGTTATAATGGGGCTCAGTTCTCTGGACATCAAAATCAGAGAACAAGCAGCCTGGTACTGGGCCAAAAAAGGGGATATATCGTGAAAACATGGGACATACTGGGCGTAGGGGTTGAGGACAAGGGGGCAATAAGGAGAAGAGGTATGGAGTTGTGGCAGGAATCATGGGAAGCGCAAGAAACTGGCCGAAGAACATTATAATTTTTATCAGATCTGAAGGAACGACTAAGTATGAAGTATTTCGAGCCAAACCGGGGATTGTTCCATTTTCTAACTGGTCATGGGCCCTACCCGATATAACTATGTCGGTTTGGAAAAAGGGCTACGCACGCGTGTGACTGTGGCGCATCGGACGGAACTCCCGACCATGTGGTTTACGAATGCCCCCTTTTCAATGATGTATCAACCACATTACGAGACCAATTACCAAACAATGCCACTTACCACTAACTGAGACGTGAAGATATATTTCAAACTCTGAACAGTTTGGCAAACTAGGTATCACGGAAAGTATTGACAGAATATCTGAGGGATATCCGTGATTAATAATAATAAACACCAAATGTGTCCAGTGCCATAATCATATATCGCCTGTGCGTGGACAGACCGAGTTATATCATAGTGGGAATCCGCCACGTGCAGGACCAGGGGGAGTGGGGTACAATAACACCGAATTATGACATGCACCGAACATGACATAGAACAGAACTCTAGTTTGTATGACTTAGAATTAGGAAGACCTGCCGCGATACACATCCTTGGCCTGCCTAGTGTCAGGGGCACGCTCATCGGGGTTACCTCGATGATCAAGGCTGCGTAGTAGGTTTCTATACTTGCTGACACACTTGTGACGCTGCAGGAAGTAGCTATGACAAAGCAGAGTATTAACAGTAATAAAGTTGCCCATTGTAATTCTGTATTGGCTGTAGTTCTCTTGTAAAACCTGTAAATTAGCTGCAATTATAATGATCTGTAACATCTAATGACCCACTAATCATACAAGGTGGTGGGTCACATTGTATAATTATAATGGTTTTGTGAATAAAGAAGATTTTTTTTTTAAAAAAAAAGACCCTCTTTTCCCGCAGAACTACAGGCCGATTAGCCTCTTGCCAACTGTCAGCAACATCTATGAGCGCCTCTTGCTAATACCAATACAGGACCACATTACCAGAGAGCAACTTCTGCTGGATTTCCAATTCGGATTCCAGCAGAGCCACTCTGCCCCACAACAGATCATGAGAGTGGTTGAAGCAGCCACAGAGGGCTTCCACCACAGAGGCTACTGCGGGATAGTGCTACTAGACTTAGCCAAAGCCTTCGACTCAGTATGGCCTACTCTAAAAGTTGTACACACAAGGGTTCCCCGGGAGCATAGTTAAGCAGATCAAAAGCTATCTCACGGATAGAACATTCTCTGTCAAAGTAGACACTTCCACCTCCACCAAAAGACGTATTCGTGCAGGGATGCCACAGGGATCGATCCTGAGGCCCGTTTTGTACAGTCTGTACACTGCGGACACACCAACGGCCTCCCTGGTGCACACCCCATAGTACACAGATGACACAAGCTTCTACACTCGAAATGCGAACAAGGACCTGGTAATCTGTAGGCTACAAAGGGATTTAGATGACACAGAAACTAGGGCTCCACGCTGTTGCATCACCATCAACTCTGAAAAGACGCAGGCTATTCTGATCACGCACCCCTCCCCCATCTACCTTCAACTAAACGGAACCCAACTCCCCTGGCGCAGGACCGGCAAGTTCCTTGGCGTAGCCCTAGACTCTCGTCTTACGTAGAAACCCCACATAGACGAGGTCCACAGGAAGGTCTGTGCCAGAATGTCCATCCTATACCCATTCCTCAATACATCCAACTCCCTTCCCTGCTCTGTAGGAGTGAAGGTTTATCAGGCCCTCATACGACCGGTAATGGAGTATGCATGCCCTGTCTGGGGATACGCGTCGAATCAGCACCTGGACAAACTCCAGAGGCTGTAGAACCGCGCCCTCATAAGGGCACTACATCTACCCCTCGGATTCCCCACCGATGACCCGCACGCCGCTGCTGAAGTCTCAACCCTGAATGAGCCTCTCCAAGATATGATAAGCCGTACTATGAAGGCTCTTCCAGATCGGGAAACGTTCTCATCCACTTCCTAGGTCGGTATGACATGTACCGCGATAAGCACAAATTCCGAATGACGATCTTGGACAACTAAATCGAAGAGAAAATCCCTATATCCTACTCCTAATCCCCCTCCCTCCCCCATAATACCAATTATCTCGCAAACCTGAGGCAAGTACCAGACACACACAGAACAATCGTCACATCACGCAGACACCCAAAAACTACAGAAGTAACCATACACACAAGTATACAGTGGAGTAAAGGCCGTAAGGGTACAAACTCCCCCACACATTTCCGCAAAGAGGGGAAAGTATTAGATGAGAGTGAGAGAACAGCATCCCGACAGTTCGCCAAAAAATGGTACGAAACTCATTGAAACGTTGAGAGAAGACGACGCCACTATTCGGCTGATAACCTGAGAAGAATCATCCGTGAAATATAGTTTATCCTAGGGCTAGTCAACAGTAAACTAACGTAACACTCGTTTTGTCCAAAGCACGAAAGTGTTTTTACGGTCGATTATATTAGTTAGAAACGAATAGCTTCACTTTTTGAATAAAGTATCTTATAACCAATTTGAGGTTAGCTGCTGCTGTACGTCATCCACAACTGTATCACGTAACTGCCACGCTCTCCGCTCTTGTGTTAATTTGATAAGACTGAATACGTGTTTTTTTTTTTTTTTTTTTTTTTCGTCTGAGATGCTTCACAGTCACTTGGGAATAACGTGCCTTCGATGACGGGCTCAGTGTCAATGGGAAACAAGCATAGACTAGAAAACTTAGAGTGTTCTTTTCAGTGGAGCCATGCCGATATATGTGTTAATTAGCTTTGAAAATTATGGAAAACCTAAGCGAGGGTGACCAGGTGAAGGACTGTACCCTGATTTTGCGAGTCCTGTTTAATTAAACAGAGGAATCGTTAACGCCAGAAAAAAATGTTTGAAAAATATGTCGTAAGTTCCTATGGGACCAAAACTGCTGAGGTCATCGGTCCTTAGGCTTGCACTACTTAATATAACTTAAAATGTGTTACGCTGAGGACAACACACACACCCATGTCCGAGGAAGGACTCGAACTTCCGACTGAGGGAGCCGCGCGAGCCGTGGCAATGCGCCCAAGACTGCTGTGGTTCCCATTGCAACGAACCAGTGGCAGAATGTGCAGGTGCTATATAAGAGGACCCTTGTTGTATTCCAAACCCAGTCTAGTAGTGGAAGGACAGAAGTGGAGTCTTCGCAGCCATCAGAAGACCATTCAAAGGCTGTGCAGGAGACGCAGAGGCTTACGTTAGCCAAGCCTGCCGCAACGACTTGCAGGTTAGTGTACTGGCAACGTGCAGCTCCAGATGAAACGTCGAATGATGTCCTGTTAAGAGCATAAGGTAACGGGCCAGCTCCAAACGAAGGACAAAAGGTGACATTTCTCTGTTTGCCTTACAGCCTAGATTGTTATTTAAAATTCCTCAGGCGCAAATATGAGGCATTTCAAGACGCCTGAAATGCGACACACTTTACTGACGATAGATTTCTTGTAATTTTATTACAATCGTCATGTAACACTCGATATTAGCTCCTGACATGATCCACATGAATCAAAGTTACATCTAAGAGACTGTATCGCGATTTTCCATGTTTCGGAACGGGAACAATTTTCCCAAAAGTGTCGTAAGCTACAAAATAATTGTGACTACCAGGCGAAATTGTTTTTATATTAAGTACGATACATTTATGTGCAGGTTGAGTTTATTAATTTATTAAGTGTACAGTGAATTTGTTAAATTAGGATTGCAGGTGTTAAATTATCTAGTTTAGAACCGCTTACAACGAATAATAAGACATTCCTCCACCTAGAATAATATAAGCAACTTCTAATAGTGTTACACAACCCGGTTTGCCCGTGCCGAGCTTTTCCACTGTGGACATCTGAACGAAATGTAATGTGCATATAATTAAGAGACGCCAAAGTTTAATAGCGGCGAGGGTGGGCAGCGTTTGCATAGCCGCGAGCCCTGAGCCGCGCGTCGCCCGGCAGGTAACGTTAATTAGTCTGCCCGCTTGTCATCGAGCCAACCCAGCCATACTGCATAAGCGCCGTTATTTTGACTGAAAATTCAATGCAGAGCGTATTAACGATCAAGAGAGTTGTTTAAGGGCCGTGAAACGTAATAATGTTGCTTAACTGTCGTGTTCTTACAGAAAGCAGAAGCCGTTATGCAGAAGGTAGTATCGAAGGTTTTAAGTTTTCATAATGTACGTTCACCTCATTTAATTGCTCACTAGATTTCCTCGTTAACTTAGCAATAATTTTGTTTTAGTTACTCAAGTCATCCAAACAACGTATTGATGACGAACGTTATGACGTTAAATATAACATTTGAAACAGCTCCATACACAGTTAATTACGGTTTCTAAAAATTTCTTAACGCCTGATTACTAATTTTCAGGTACACCTTTAAAATGGTACACTCCTAACAATGACATAATTATAACAATCAGTAAGTTAATTGCTGGTATCATAGTGCATTGGACAAACAATTTAATACTAAGACACATTACAGTTATATAAAAGCGATGGAATGATAGTGGTATTGGTACATTTAGCGTAGATCGAGACCGGAAATATAGTTCGCGACTCCTTACAATGCTTTCTGCTGGGAATGGAGCATGACAACGCTCAAGGGTCAGGTCTATCGAAATATAAGTTACTTAATTTTTACATCCGTTTTCAAGCTCATCTGCCAAATTTCTATGGAAATGGTATGGAACGAATCAGTTTATAGGCTCCGTGTGCAAAAATTTGTTTGTTTTTATGGCTGCATAGTTATACAAATTGCTGTACATCAAATTGGATTAAATTTAATAAAGCTATCAATTTTGCGAGCAAAAGACGAAGTTAACAACAAAGTGACCAACTTTCTCAACTATAGTGATACTAGCTACTGGCATTAATTTATATACTCACCTTTAGAGCTAAAAGTGTTGTCCATATGAAAACGATTTCCCATCTGATTTAAATTGTACATTCCTATGTTGAAGTCATATTATGGTACAGCGTAAACAATGAAAGATTTTTGTAACTGTACATAGAACTTAATTTTGAGCCACTGGCACATTCAGTAATGAGTAACGCAGCTATTATATTTCTTATAGTCCTATACATTGACAACCGTGTTGTGGAAATTCTTTCTAGTGCGGTAAATATCATTTGTAATGCTTTGGTTATTATCTGCGTTTGTTTAATAGTATATGTGAAGACTCCACATAATTTTAGTTATTTTCTTTCGCCGTTAGTAGTTTCTGCGTAAGAGAGGAGTTACAATAAAGCATTTTACCGTAGGTCCACAGAATTTTGATGAAAGGAGATATGTAAATATTATGTGACTAGTGCCTCCCGTCGGATAAACCGTTCGCCGGGTGCAAGTCTTTTGATTTGAAGCCGCTTCAGCGACTTGAGATTGATTCGAATGAAATGATGATTATGAGGACAACGCAACACCCAGTCCCTGTGCAGAGAAAATCTCCGGCCAAGCCGGGAATCGAACCCGGGCCCTTAGAACTGACGTTGTGTCCCGCTGACCACTCAGCTACCGGGGGCGGACAGAATATACGTGATACATGTTTAATACTATACCTCTATGTTCCACACGCTAGAAATTATTCTAACGACAAAATGAACCGTATATAAGCTTTTCAGCTGTGCTTCCTTTTCGGATTACTGGCTAATGCTTCTGTAAGTATTAACGCACTACACTAATGTTGCCCATACGATAGTTTGAGTGTGTGGCGGGGAGGGGGCTAGATGTGGGAGTAGGGTAGGGAGCATTTTTAATATTTTCGAAGACTGGTGGCCACTTGTAAGTAGCCATTCAAAAGTTCCTTTTCAATCCCTGTTAAAAGTTGCGAATGCCGACGTACACCCTGTGTAATCAAAATTGCACAGATTTCACAGCCGAACACTGTGGAATGTTTTTTTATAACCTCATCCCAAGTAAATGAATTGGTATCACTATGACAATAACCTGAGCGGATGATCATAAATATCTGCATCCTTGTTCAACAAGTGAGACTATTATCAGAAGACTTTTATGATTAGACACAAAACATCTGTTCGTCTAGTTCCCAAATGCATGATATTTTACTGGTTTTCAGTTTGCGTTGCCCCAATAGTAAGCGTTTGAAAATAGTAACTCGCAGAGTTATGTAGTTAATAGCTATGGTATTTTTTCATCTAACCTTACCATTGGGAATGCAGAAAGTAGTTACCTGCAACGAAACATCAGTTCCAGCCTGCACAAAAGCTACTCTAAGTGTTTTCAACTGGTAGCCCTATCAGTCAGTAGAGGTCGATAATCATTATTACAGCGTGATGGTGGTACCTATTTACTACCCATATCGCAAGGAAACTATTCATTTGCGCTGATCTACAGCTTTCTCATACAGTCTGTAAATAACACTAATTTAACTAAGAATACTGATAGAGTACTAAACTGGAAAACTCGTGCAAAATGAACGAGGCTTTACCAGGCACTCTCACAGTTCCTGTCACAGAATGTTGATGTTTATTGATTCTTTTGTTTGGTGTCTAGTGGACTTGACTTTGATAGCGCTGGCAGATGTTTATCGAGCAATAGTGAGCGTCTCTGCTGAAGTAATATCGGATATTAGCATACCCTAGCAAGAAAGTTAAAAATTAATGAATTCTTTTTACGACACAGTTCATATTTAGAGAAACTCAAGATGAAAAACACTTTCAAGTGGTAGTTACTGTAAAGTATAGTTACTGGTAACACACTAACTTGCACGTTAAATTTTTAATGGTATGGGTATTATTCAATTTTAAGCGTAGCAAAGCAGTGAAATAGAGAGACGAACGTGGGGACTATGTTCCCCATTGTTCTGGACGGTCAGAAGAGATAGTAACCACGCGAGTGTAGACTCTGGAAGACAGGTTGGCCAAAATGCTAACGCGGGCAGAAAAGTTCTCACGTGGACGTGCCATTTAGTTCCTCAGTACTCCCGGCAGGTTGACATTTATCAACACTTCCGTTTCAGGGAGACGTTAGATGCAATTTAAGTGAAAGGAAATCCCTAGAGATAGAAGGAATCGTCCGTTTCCCTGAAGTTGGGAGGATACAAATAGTGCGTCAGGACTCTTAGTACCTGCATCGTAAGAGGATATAAAAAAATTTCGTAATTATTGATTCGATAACTGTTTAGTTTACAATACCTAAGAAACCTGAGGTATATGACGTCACCTACGGCAGAAATTTATGTGTAGTTTTAGCAGCCCCTTTGTTCAGAAAGATTTCAGCCGAGTGCAGATCACGTTGCTGGAAGTCGGTTGGGTCTGTTTGACTTCGTATTCTATGAGAAAAGTTTGATTTCCTTTGATGAGTGAAAATTCTCAAATAGACTAAATATGAATTTTCATATTGTGAACAACTGCTTGACTTTTCTGGAGACACTAAAGCACGGTCATGAGGCCTTTGTTGCTACTGTAGTATTAAGTTGGGCTATGCTCGCTAGCTTTCTGTATGGTTTCCTAAGTGCTACACAGATATTCGCTGATGGGCGTCTGCTCCACTGAGGTTGAAAACTCTGTTCTGATACAGTGCCAAAGCAGTGATCCATAATCCTGGAATTTTATAAGTCAAGTCCGACATAGCAAGAACATGTTAGCAAGCGTTTGTACAAACGGCTCATTAACTACGTCCTATTTGCTTAATTTCCCACGTGTTCTACAAGTTCTTAGAGGACATTGCGAAAACGATTACCGAGAATTAGTGACTGACTTGTTGGTTCCTAGGATTACGATGTGGAACACAAGTTACTTTGATCAATATGTGCTACTTGCGTAAAGTGATTCAATTAGAGGTCACAGAGACTCAAGAAGATAGAACATTTTTATCATACTTGGTTGGCTAACTAATGCCCTTGCTAGCCCAGTATTTTCAGAAAAAGCACAGCATCGGATGACCTCGATATAATGAAGTGTCGTTAGGAAAGATTTCAGGTCGACGAGTCGCAGAGCCCGTACTCACTTCTTCCAACCCACGTGATGGCGAGCCAGAGTGATCTTTGCCGACCTGAAGCTGTGCTAATACACCTCTGGTTCTCTATAGAGACACAGAAACTGTAACTGCCATCAATCTGTGGAAGTATGTAGCTAACATTACAAACTGTAACAAATTCTGCAAAATTTTTCACAATGCAGCCATGGTTACATATTCAACTGATAGCCGATTCCTGCCAACAACGAATGCACATTAGCTTCTGCAACAAAAACTCAATATGTGTTGCTACCATCCTACGAATACATCAAGTAAACATGACTTCCGCAGACGTTACTCCAACGAGTAGACTTAGGTGCAGATTGCTTAAAACTGTAATTTGTTGCTTTTCGTGTTGTATCTGCGAATGATGCAATGGGAACACTATTTCCGGTGTGCTCGAATTTACCTGATTTCACCGTCAGCGTCTTTCCCCAAGATATGAGAAGGTAATATATTGCAAGTCTGTCTTATGACTGAAACCGGTTGTCAAATAAAAATTAATCCTTTTAAATTGTAGTAAGATGATTTATAGAGACTTTCGTCAATATCTTAGAACAAAATACCTTAACTCGAACGAAGCATTTACTATAATTTAAATTCCACCATATTTTGCTCCTCTGAAGGCAGACGGACGACTCGGTCGGGGGTACTGAAACTGACAGTAGCTCATGAAACCGTCACTATTCTGAGTGAAGTTTAGCTTAGAACGATCCTACAATGTATAAGATGAGGTCATAGAATTGCTAAATCCATCGTAAAAAATCTCAGTCATCACATGGAGCTGGTTTGGAGCACCCTAGATACATAGTCCGTACCGAAGTGTCACGAAATCATCCATTGCTGACGTAATTCATAGCAGCGAAGTTATGTGAATCTGGCAGTCTGTTGTATGGAGTCAGAGCAAGATCGCTGACGTAATTCATGGCACTGAAGTGATGTGAATGCGGCAGTTTATTTTATGAAGTCAACGCCGGATGACCTGTCGACGTGATTTGAAGTGGAATGATCATATAAAATTAATTGTTGGTAAGGCGGGTGCCAGGTTGAGATTCATTGGGAGAGTCCTTAGAGAACGTAGTACATCAACAAAGGAGGTGGCTTACAAAACACTCGTTCGACCTGTACTTGAGTATTGCTCATCAGTGTGGGATCCGTACTAGGTCGGGTTGACAGAGGAGATAGAGAAGATCCAAAGAAGAGTGGCGCGTCTCGTCACATGGTTATTTGGTAAGCGTGATAGCGTTACGGAGGTGTTTAGCAAACTCAAGTGGCAGACTCTGCAAGAGAGGCGCTCTGCGTCGCGGTGTAGCTTGCTGTCCAGGATTCGAGCGGGTGCGTTTCTGGATGAGGTGTCGAATATATTGCTTCCCCCTACTTATACCTCCGAGGAGATCACGACTGTAAAATTAGAGAGATTCTAGCGCGCACGGAGGCGGTCGTTCTTCCCGCGAACCATTCGCGACTGGAACAGGAAAGGGAGGTAATGACAGTGCCCTCCGCCACACACCGTTGGGTGGCTTGCGGAGTATATATGTAGATGTAGACGTAGCTGTAGACGTGGAGATGTGACAGAATATCAGAAAGGAACTACCGTATTTAGACGTACCCATCACCACACTGTGAATAAAACTGCTCGATTTATTGATACATGAACGTAGGCTGTAGAAAGTGTCGATAAGGAATTGTGTTCCGCTCATAGTCTTGTAATAAGTAGTAAGTGTAGTGATCGGAAAACGAACATACACGGACCGGAAACGAATGATACACGGTATCACTGACATTCCGCTTTAAATTGGACAAGAGTTGCTAATTTCTGTGAATGCATGCCCATCTCAATCAGTTTCCGAACAGGCATGGCCTAGGAAAAAGCGTGCAAAGGATACTTCGAGTTGAGTATCTCACAAAAAGCCATTGCAGAAATCGGCTAATAAAACCACACGATTTCAATGGGGAAACGACAAGGAACCTCGACAGTTACTGTCTGGAGGCGCGTAGAGCGGTCAGAAGGGTAGCGATTTTGCTTCTTTTCAGAAAATGGAAGCCACAGATTACATCGGCGGCCCAATGAATTGTTCAACCTCCACTATGTGTGAAGGTGTAGTTGTGGCCGGAGGTGGTTCCAAATGTTTTCCTTGCCATTACTGCGACCCCATCTTTCAAGATACGGCGAAATTGATAGAAAATCCTTACTTTAACTTTCTTGGTCACCAAGTATTGGCCTACATTCCAAATCTCCATGATAAGTATGCTGTGGACACTCCTGTCTTCCAAAACGACAATGACCATATTTACAGTATTGCACGCACACGAGCCTGCAACATTATGGTAGCCTGTCTCACATCAACCAGCACCCGATCCTACTGCCACAGATTAAGTTAAGAGGTGTTTGAAATAGTGAACGAGAGGATACAATCAACATATTTGCAGTTTTTTAGCTTCATGGGTAGCTAATCTTAGAGTTCTATTTGCAAAGAAATCCCCAAACAGATTAATCCGTAACTCTCTTATACCTTCTAACAACCCTACCACAACAAAGGTAAAAAATTAATTATGATTGTAGTGTTGCTCACGCTACTAAATATTGCATTTTCGGGCAACAAGAACGTTATATTATGTGGCAGGTGTCCTTAGAACACAGTTAATAAAGTCATTTAATGAAATAATGGATAAACTAGGCACTCATCTTTTCGTGTTTCGCACGCTGGCCTCGTTGTGAACTCATGGCTCAATCGTCGAAAATCTAGGTGGTGATGATTCCAAGCTCGGATACAAAGAGGCCTAGGTGTTATTCTGCGGTATTGAAAAGTTTTATAGATGTGATTCATAAATCATTCTTGAAGATTAAACTTTTGGAAGTTAGCGAAATGGTTATGTAAAAAAGTAATCAGCACTACGAATTTAAGTTACACTTCTTTTTTATTACTTTTGTTGCAATATCACATAACTCACAAAACATCACTTCACAATATACAACATACTTGAAAATATATTCCTCACTGTTGAAGTTCACATTTTATAAACTGACTACAAGTTGCGTCTTTTCAGCATGGCGACCAAGACTTGACTCTATGATAACCGTTTACGCGCCCAAAAATCAGAGTTACAAGTACGTCAAAGATCATAGTGACAAAAGAAAGAATACACATAAGAATAATATCAAAGCAATATAAACATATCGATGTATCAAAGTACCTCTACATTAATGAAATCAAATCTGAATGTTGTCTCAGAAATATGTTAACTACTGTACAGAAACACAGTATAATATTGCTGGTATCGAGAGGTTGAGGTGAGGTGCCGTAATGGTTAAGTAATTCGAGTACTATTACAACCTGCATGTGGCATGTCCACCCATGGCACAAATGTCAGTCATATTCACCAGAATGTCCCAGAAAAAAAAAAAAATACACAACCGACTACAAACGGAGGGTTTTAACGCATTAATTTGTCTCAACTCGAAGGTCAGGTTCAAGAAATAGTTTTGGGGATGTCTTCTGTTCCCTTCTCGTACGTGAACGGAAAACGCCATTGATTTACTAACAAAATTACTCAATTTTATGACAAATGCCCTACCCTAAAGACCGGCAAATGAAGATGACAACCTGCAGCATGACTATCTGAAGAACTAAAACAGCTGATGAATCTGAGACACGGAGCACATTGGGCATTCAAACTACGTTCTACTCCTGAAAATTATACTGCTTAGAAGCAGAAGCTAAACACAGTCAGTCAAGCTGTGAGAAATGCTCATTAACCGTCAACAGAAATACACCAGCTGTCCCATGCAAAAACCAGCTTGGTCTTGGTGTAGGTAAAATAAGAGTTGCAGCTGAGCTCGCTGTCCCAGCCGAAGAACTGAACCGGTACCACACATTAGCTACTACTACAATTGAACCGCTAAAGAAACAAAGACTCATTGATTATATCTTCGGGGTGGCCACGAAAAATTCTACCTAAAACATGTTACTTGCAATACCGTCAAAAAGACATCATACATACCTGATCAGAATTTAATGGACACAGTGACATCTCAATTCAAATGATGACGCTTGCTATTGAGGCACGACTGCCCACTATAACAGGTATCTTTAACCGCTCCTTAACCTCAAGTGTTTTTCCTGATGCCTGGAAACACGGACTACTTAAACAGCCACCTAAAAAGGACGTTGCCACAGCACTCTCAGATTACCAACCTGTTAGCATTCTTCTTTCACTGGAGGAGGTGGCTTACAAAACACTCGTTCGACCTGTACTTGAGTATTGCTCATCAGTGTGGGATCCGTACTAGGTCGGGTTGACAGAGGAGATAGAGAAGATCCAAAGAAGAGTGGCGCGTCTCGTCACATGGTTATTTGGTAAGCGTGATAGCGTTACGGAGGTGTTTAGCAAACTCAAGTGGCAGACTCTGCAAGAGAGGCGCTCTGCGTCGCGGTGTAGCTTGCTGTCCAGGATTCGAGCGGGTGCGTTTCTGGATGAGGTGTCGAATATATTGCTTCCCCCTACTTATACCTCCGAGGTGATACAGTCTGCGACCCGCTAATCAGCTATCTAACTAAAAACAAGTTACTAAATGAATACTAATCAGTTTTCGTAAACATCGCACCACAAAATCTAACATAATAGATGTAAAACATGATCTCAAGCTCGCGCGGATGCTCAAGAGATGACTATCATATGCTTCTTAGAATAGAGCTAAGCTTTTGATACTGTCGAATTTGACATTTTACTTTCCGATATTAGCAGCCTGACGTTATCGTCACATGCAGCGCAGTTAGTTTCACTCACACGACTTCTCACCAGCAATAAATCATTCCAGCACCATAAAGTCACAATGGAGGCAGTTATTATGAGGCCCCTCCCGTACTTCGGTATTATGTCCTATACTTCTTCCATTGTATGTTAATGGTGTTCTATCAGTTTTTTCCTACTGCATGTACCACATGTACGCCAAAAACCTCCAGTTTTATCTATTTGCGAAACCAATCTATGGAGAATCTCAGTAACGACATTGTACTGTACGAAAATGGGCGCAGAATGTGCGGTTTAACCTCAGTCCATCCAAAAACTATCTTGTACTGGTTGGTCATTCTAGGCTCATTAGCCAGAAATATCGAGAATCCCTATCATCTTTATTCGTAAGTGGGACGAATATCTACTTCCCCCTCAGCAAAGAGACTATAAGTAATAACAGATAAAATATAAATTGGGCTGACCACGTAACTGCAGTGTGCAAGAAGGCATCAGCATCTCTCCATGCCCTAACAAAAATATAAAAGATCTTCCTTCTTGACCTGAAAAAGAAAACTGTTCAAATACTTGTACTTCCAGTTATTGATCACAGCCATGTTATCCTGCAAGGTCTTTCTCAGGAAAGCTCACGGCCCCTGGAACTGGTTATGAATGCCTGTGTTCGTTTTATCTCTGATATTTGACTGTTTCATCATATTCCACCACTGCATGCACAGCTATCCTCGCTAGGTGCAGACAAGTGCAGAGATTGCCATTCCCTCTGTCATCTCTGTTGCCTTATCTATGTACACTGTCCCTCACACCGCTACACGCTCTTAATGCTCTAGTCTGAACGAACAACACAGCAGAAAAACCCGTTCCTATCAGATCAAAATACTCTCTATCCCACTCCATCGTTCAGCCACTTTCTGGAAGACTTTCTAATTAGCAGAAACCCAATCCTGGAGTAACCTTCCGCATTACACACACATCAAAAAAAGATTTGCAACACCCCGGTTCCTAGAACTCCTTAACGTAGACGTTGACTGTGGATATTGTATCGCAGACACAGTCCACTTGACTGTTCAGAGTTGTCACTAAACCCGTCCAAAGATGTAGTAAACAGTCATGCATGAACAGCGCCTATTAGACGCTGTATGTGCCTCTATAGACTCTCAAATCATTTTAATACTATCTGTCATACTAAAATTGTTATTTATTAGGTAACTACGTTGTGAAAGGGCTCTACGGCCCTAAAGGAGATCAGGTTAAATAAAAAATGTAATAAAAGTGAATGAATGGCGTTAACTGAACATGACACTGGTATACTTGAAGAAACTCGTTACTCTCTACCAAACGGAAATGAGGCCATTATAACGACTAGATGTAGTGCTGCATGGTACTATCATCATGATGCCTAAGTGACAGCGAAGTTTTTGTATCAGGTGTGTATGTCTCGCAGCTTATTTTGTTTACGGGAGAAGCCAAGCTGAAGTACCCGAAATGGCATCCCGAATTTGAGTCTCCTCTGTTTTCCCAGACCACTCAGTGCGAATTGCTCGATGGTTACTTCGATAAGGTCACAGTTGATTCCATCTCTCATTATTCTCCACCTGTAATACTTACGAGGAACTTATCCCAGTTATAACGGCTAAAACCGACTGGAAACGCGCTTAAAATATAATGTTGTATCTGTTCGAATAGCTATCAACGACATTCATCTGTGAAATTAAGTACGTGGCCGCTAGCGCCATCTGAAGGTCAGCATACTAGCCCCACAATGCCATAGTTGTAGAGACAGTAGGAATGTAACTGTAGCAGTGTGCTGATGACAGACTTTAGCAGGCTGAAGCCAATCAATCCTGTGAACACAGTGAACCTGCTGCGGGGAAAGTTACGTCGAACTTACATATCGAATAATAAGGATGTAATTGGAGTGGAGGATGAGCAGTTTGCCTGCATGTTATATGGTATCAAATGCAAAAATAATATCAGGTTTTAACAGAAATACATACTGACGCATTGGATAGGAATAGCGGTTTTGAGTCTGAGGTAAGCGAAGAAGCTATACGTCGGTATGAAAGTTCCAACAGTTGTGGAACGTCCATGACAGCAAAAGATGGAACAGCGAGTCAAAGTGAATATGCACCTTCACCCCCAAAAATATCACTATCCAGTGTTCTACAGTGATTCATAACCGAACATTGGACTATATTTATGAGGATTATTTCGTTTGGGGTTACCATTCTTACAGAAAGTTGTAAACAGCTAAGAGTTGCATCCCGTAGAAATTAAGCTGCAAGATAATTTTACATTATGAGACTCGCAAAAGAAAAGACCCAGACCATTTCACGGGAAACAAAACATCAAAATTGAAGGCTGTAAAGGAAACTGTCACAACACCGTTTGACAACAACAGAGACTATGGATCAGTGGTCCACTATCGTCACATTCAAGAGTGGGCTCTGGAAACTGCTAGGGTTGTTGCACTGGACAATTTTAAAACTTGTTTGCGTTTCGTCAGTGTCTTCAAGCAAGAATACAACATTTCGTCCAGCCAGATCACTACGGTAATGGTGCTTATCAAGATCGAAGAAGACCATATTATCAGAAGGAGAGCTGATACATTTATGGCGATGTAAACATGTTCTTTAAAGACAAAAATGGTTCAGATGGCCCTGAGTACTATGAGACTTAATTTATGAGGTCATCAGTCGCCTAGAACGTAGAACTAGTTAAACCTAACTAACCTAAGGACATCACACACATCCATGCCCTAGGCAAGATTCGAACCTGCGACCATAGCGATCGCTCGGCTCCAGACTGCAGCGCCTAGAACCGCACGGCCACTCCGGCCGGCCTTTAAAGACAAAAATACTGTTGAGGCACTCGTGTGGAACGGTGACCAGAGCTATTTTTGTGAACTAACACGTTCTTCAACACTATCACACAGAGGTGAAAATCAACACATGGTGTGGTACAATCTGTCCACACGGCTACACAATTGATGTGGTTGTGTCAATGGATGTTATATTAACGAACAAGCTTTCGCAGGAACCACAGGGGACGTTTGGTCCGCAGGTCGCAAGGAAACAAGCACCAATTAGCTACGGAACATAAATACTGTAGTGAGTCGACTGTAGCGAGTGAAAGTGGAATAATGAAAAAAGAACACATAAAAAGCATCGTGGAACAGCGATATCCAGATATGCAGATGCCGGTAGTACAGCATACACAAGGTATAAAAGGTCTGTGCACTGGTGGAGCCGTCATTTCTAGTAGTTCATGTCAAAGGATTTCGAGCGATTTTGGCCACGCGACGGGAATTAACAGATTTCAGACAAGGACTAGAAGTGGGGGCTCGACGCGTGGGAAATTCCATTTTGCATATCGTTATGAAATTCATATTTCCGAGATCCACAGTCTCAACAGCACGCAGAGAACACCAAATTCAGGCCTTACGTCTCACTACAGACAATGCCGACGGCCGACGGCCGACGGCTGGCGGCCTTCACTCAACGACCGAGAGCAGCGGCGTTTGCACAGAATTGTCAGTGCTAACTAAGAAGCAACACTGTTTGATATAACAGCAAAAATGAACGTGAGACGTACGACGAACATATCCATTAGGACAGTGCGGCGAAATTTGTCGTTAATGAGTTAGTGCAGCAGACGACCGACGCAAGGGCCTTTGCTAACAGCACACCATCGCCTGCAGCGCCTCTCCTAACCACATCGGTTGGACCCCAGACGACTGGAAAACCGTGGCCTAGTCCGATGAGTCCTGATTTCAATTGGTAACAGGCTGAGCGTAGGGTTCGACAGTGGCGCCTATCAGACGATACCATGGACCAAATTGTGGGCACTGTGCGGGCTGCTGGTCTCTGCGTAATGGTGTGGGCTGTGTTTACATGGAACTGACTGGGTCCTCTGGTGAAACTGAAGGGTAATGGCTGAGCTCGGCTACTTGGAGACTACTTGCAGCCATTCATGGACTTCATATTCCAAAACAACAATAACATTTTTATGGATGACAATGCGCCCTGTCACAGGACCACAATTGTTCGCGATTGGTTTGAAGAATGTTCTGGACATTTCGAGAGAATGATTTGGCCATCCAGATCGCTCGAAATGAATTCCATCGAACATTTAAGGGACATAATCGAGAGGTCAGTTCGTGCGCAACATCCTTCACTTTCGCTATTGTGGACGACTATAGAGGCAGCGCGGCTCAATATTTCTTCAGGGGACTACCAGCGAAATGTTGAGTCCATGCCACGCCCAGTTGCTCCACGGTAGGTATCACATGACATTTATCACGTCAGTGTATATTTCTTTAGACAGTGCAAACTCTATTACAAATGTCTTGTTGATATTATACACTTGCAAATTCACAAACCACAGGTCATATTAGGTGGTCGATACTTCATCATCTGCCTTCACTTGCGTACAATCAACTTTCTGCGTCGAGTTATTGACCTAAGTTAACATATGCGTCGCAAAGGTCCACGTATGATGCTGATGTTCCTGTGGCATCATTTGATACTGTTATCACGGTAGCTTTTGATATTGGTCTATTGCAGTGTGTATACACGGAAGACAATGTAGCATGACCACATGTTGCCCTTATCAGGTGTACAGTTCATTTCGTTGTGTTTCAGTTACGCCACTGAAACTCCACATTAGCACTTTCATGAAGAATAAAGGAAGAACTTTCCAGAACACAGTATCAACTAATTTGGAAAATCCGGACAGGTACATGTTGCGACTGTTAATATATTTCAGTGTTTGCAGCAAATTTCGTATAGCTTTTTAACATATAACATCTCTTATATAATCTCTCTTATATCTTCTGTGCATCAACTGTTACACAGTGTTATATCGTCAGTGACTTTTGCTCCTCCAGTCTTCAGATTCGTTTTCCTTCAAATATCGATTGGTCACAGCTGTGGAGTATTACAGATGAATAACAGATTAATAATAATGGTCGAGCAGGCACTGATTAATATTGTAAACGCATTTGTACACTGTTTTTGCCGTTAGAGTTGGTGCAATCCCCTGTTTCTGCTCTATCACGGAATACATGAATATGTAACTCTAGAAACTAACGAAGAGCCACGTTGATTTTCGATGTGAGTCTTCCTTTACTATATTTTTACAGAAGAGCGTGGAATAAATACGTCTGACTGTTAAATGGATCAGCTACTGAAAAACTTTGCCTCGACTACAAGCGAATAATATTTATACTTTCAACTTACTTACGTCAAAAGAATCACCTGGTTTACCATTACTGTGTTATATGAGAGGTCATTACAGTGAAGCACCTTCTGATGCTCATCTTGTTATCACCCCGTCATTTTTAATTGATTGTCTGCACTAATAACCACTCCCTTGAAAGCAACAGTTCGCTGGTAACGACAGCTAAGTAACGATGCTCGTTATTCGTGGTTCAAATTGCATTGATTTTGCCCCAACCATAGCCGACCGGCAGATGTTACGGCTAGTACTTAATCCTTCCAAGTGCAAGAAAGAAATAAAATGACCGCATGGCGACTAGGAACTGTAACTAACACCACGTATGAGCAGCTCCAATTTATCATATTTTCGAACGTTTTCCTATATCAGATTGAAACACATCTACATTTTATGGAGCTTACACTGCGAATAGAAGTTTCCACCATGCAGTAGTAAGGTTTCCCGCGCTTTCATTAAACCGCTGAAGCTTTATGCCTTATGGACTTGTGCAATGTATTATAACGTTAGCATTGGTGTGAAGTGTGGTTTAAGAGCGTAAATAATTTTATAGTGCAACAGATCTATGTTCTAATATTACTGTATTGATGTCGAAAACTCATCCACTTCCACTCTATATCCACAGGTAATATGAAACTGATCATTAACGCAAACGCATTAGGTGTCGAAGTTGAGTTACTGTAGGAAAATACAGGACGACTTGGACAAAATTTCCAGTTGGTGTGATGAAAGGCAGGTAGCACTAAATATGGAGAAATGTAAGTTAATGCGGATGAGTAGGAACAACAAACCTACAATGTTCGGGTACAGTATTACTAGTGTCCTGCTTGATACAGTCAAGTCGTTCAAATATCTGGGCGTAAAGTTGCAAAGCGATATGAGATGGGACGAGCATGTGAAAACTGTGGTATGTAAGGCAAATGACCCGTAAAGGAGACCGCATATAGGACGCTGGTGAGGCCTATTCTTGAGTATTGCTCGAGTGTTTGGGATCTGTACCGGGCCGGATTGAAGGAAGACATCGAAGTAAGTCAAAGGCGAGCTGCTAGATTTTTTACCAGTAGGTTCGAACGACACGTAAGTGTGGCGCAGATGTTTCGGGAACTCAAATGGGAATCGCTGGAGCGGAGGTGACGCTCTTTTCAACAAACGCTATTGGAGAAATTTAGAGAACCATTTAGACAACCGAAATTTCAAGCTCACTGTCAAACTATTCATCGCTGGTAAGGACGACGAAGATAAGATACGAGAAATTAGGGCCCAGACGGAGGTGTCCAGGCAGTCGTTTTCCCATCGCTCTACTTGCGAGTGGAACAGGAGGGGAAATGACAAGTAGTGGCACAGGGTAACATCTGCTACGCACCGTACAATGACTTGCTAAATATTTAGTAAACGTAGAGGCAGACGAACGCTACATATAATTATATAAATACCAGTATTTCTTTCATTCCATGATCGGTTGACATATGTCCATTAATCTTCTCAAGTTTCGACCTTTTCTACATTATTTTATTTTTCATTTCCAATCAGAATAATGCTCATTATCGAAACAATCATTATGCGTTATGACCATGTGACGTAGACACAGTTTTATTCGTAACACATAGAAAATTTTTATTTTCACGTCTTTACTTCTGGCGCACATCGTACATCTTTCCTTCTTGTGTTATCATCATGGTCACTTTCTGTTTGATGGATCTGGGTAGCAATGTTATAACTATCTGAATTCCTAGCTGTCATAGGAACAATTTGGGCCATGTTATCTCCGCTAATATTATTAGAGCATTTATCCAGAAATATGCAGGACACGGGAAAAATATTGCAGAGGTCCAATGTCTAGTGTCTCTTGGCGTGAAGTGGGTGGTGCACGCTTAATTCAACGTACCGATTCCTGTTTTTGTGGACTTGTATAAAGTGATAATTTCAAGCACCTTTTTCTTCATTGTACTCTCATAGAAATAAGCCACTGTTTACTTCCAAGTTGCTTCACATTCACAAATTCGGGCGGTTGTTGAATCTAATTTTTACGAGCAGTTAAACTAAAGGAAGTATCTTCTCAGAAGCTCTTCAGATAAGCTGCCGGCTGGGGTGGCCGAGCGGTTCTAGGCGCTACAGTCTGGAACCGCGCGACCGCTACGGTCGCAGGTTCGAATCCTGCCTCGGGCATGGATGTGAGTGATGTCCTTAGGTTAGTTAGGTTTAAGTAGTTCTAAGTTCTAGGGGACTGATGACCTCAGAAGTTAAGTCCCATACTGCTTAGAGCCATTTGAACCATTTTTCAGATAAGCTGCCACTAGTAAACCGATTCCCTCCTGTTATAACACGGTCTGTCGCCTCAGGTGTCCGTCTGAGGCGAATTACCACATGTTTCCATAAATTTGAAACTTTGTATGTCCCATCTGTCTCTTTTCCGACGTATATCTCCATCGCAAGGGCGTATAAAATCCTGGCACTACAGTGAGTAATAATTTTCAGACCGTATTTAGATGTATTGCTTTGTACTGCCGAAAACTAAGCCTTCCTTTGAAAGCGACCAGGCTTTCATCCATAGTAGAATATTCACACTGTATAGTACTTGTTGCAGTTTTTCCTGGAACAGTGTTTTGGAGTCGCGCCCTTATATTTGTTGTAGAGGGCTCTTCATTTATTTCGTTGATTTGTCTTTTCTCAAATAGAAATTATTACTTTATAAGCTTGTTTAATTATCATCATAATCCGCCTTTGTATCAGTTTCGTGCTCCAGTACTTCGCACTCATCAGATGATTCTGAATTTGATTTATCATACGTTTAGTCTGCTTCACATTCTTCAAGTAATGTGTGTATTCGTCTTTTATTTCTGTCTTATGTATACGTACTGTTGATTGAGTTGTTATCATACGGTCACTGAAAGTAGTTAGAATGACTGCACTAGGAAACAGTAGGTTCACGTGTAGCATGAAAAATGACAGCAATGAAATGAACGCCAAATGAGAAAAAAAATCACACTTTGTAGTGTTCAGTATTTGTTACCTTATGAATACGGTGGGTTGTCCCGAACAACCCAGTCTATGTTTTAGGCAACTGAACAGCAATAATAATTGAAATTTCGTGTTTCCTTATTTAATTACTTACATAGCTGTTAGATAGACTACTAACATGTGTTTTAAACGAATATGAAAATTACAACTAATAATAAGAGAGAGTTTTAATGTGTAGGGTGTCCACAGTACCCGGCGCCGACACTAACGGGTTAATAAAAATACGGAGGAGAGTCCATTCAAAAATATATGGGTGATTTTTTTCCGCATCCTTCGCTGAATCGGACTGTGAGGTCTGTCTTCTCTGATCACCTCTACGTTGACAGGAGACTCTACCAAAATCTGCCTCTGTTTCTTTTTTTAGGCTGTAGGTAAGTCAGGTGTAACTGAGAGCCCCTATAAGACAGATGATGCAGCTGCTGCCTCTGGCCGTCTGTAGCAAACATTCAGTAAGATATCTAACAGTGAAGAGCATGACAATGAAATGAGTGTAGATGAGCTGATGTGCAGTCTGGGGGAAGGAATAGATGAACTGAGCGAACTGTATTCCGTTTTACTGGTCAATGTTTAAGTTGTAGAGCACGCTGGCCCGATGTTGTGTTAATTTGCGCGCACCCAGCCAGACATTATTTGCGGCTAGCTGCGGACCACCCGGCCAGCCATATTTAGGAATTCATAAACTCCGTCTCGAGCATCTAATATGCAAATTTTTGACGATATACCCGGCCGTTCCATAATTTCTGCTTAAAATTTGGTAGCAGCGAGGCTGGCGTAGCGGGGCAGGGCTGTGGCTTGTGGGCTGGCGACACGGCACGACCGTGGAGCTGCGAAATTCTCTTCTTAAAACAGCTACAGCCGCCGGAGCACGTGGATTATTCCACGTTAAAAATCATTCGTTTCTTCTCAAATATGAACTGTGGGACTCTTTGCTGTGTTCCCAACTCCAAATAGTTTTTGTGCGAGTTACAGGCCAGCGTTTGAGAGTGAGGATGATTTTTTTGAACCCTGACGACAGTACCATTACATCTTATCTTTGGTCTGACGACATTCTACAACTAAAAATATCATCATAAATGTTTCACTTGTGATATGAAGATTTATAACAGTTTAACGATAGCAGTACCACTTGTAATGGTACTTGAATTGCGCAACCATTACGGCACCTCACCTGAACCTCTCGATACCAGTAATATTCTACTGTATTTCTGCAAAGTAGTTGACATATTTCTGAGACAACATTCAGATTTGATTTCACTTGTGATACATAGATATGTTTATATTGCAATGGTATTATTCTTATGTGTATTCTTTCTTTTGTCACTATGATCTTTGACGTACTTGTAACTCTGATTTTTAGGTGCGTAAGCGATAGTTAGTTAGTCGTTGTTAGAGAGTCGGACCTTGAGAAAGTCAAATCTTGGACGTCATGTTGGAAAGACGCATAACGTAGTCCGCTTAGAAAATGTGAACTTTAACAGAGACTGTGAGAGAGATGTTTTCAAGTATGTTTTGTATTGTGAAGTGATGTTTTGTGTTTACATGATATTGCAATAAAAACAATTAAAAGGAAGTGTAACTCAATTTCGGAGTGATGATTACTTCTTTACATCACCATTGTCCAGCAAAAGTGTAATCTTCAAGGATGGTTTGTGAAACGCATCTACATAACTTTTGAATATAACCTAGGCCTTTTTGCATCCGAACTTGGAATCATAACCACTTAGATTTTCAACGATTGAGCCATGATTTTACGACGAGACCAGCGTGGGAAACACAAAAAGATGAGTGCCTAGTTTTTTGATTATTACATGAAATGACTTTATTAACTGTGCTCTAATGACACCTGCCACATAATATGACTGTTGTTGCCCGAAAATGCAGTATTTAGCAGCGTGAGCAACACCACAATCGTTATTAAATGCTGACCTTTGTTGTGGTAGGGTTGTTAGACACTGTATTTTCCACACACGTACTACCAACAGGGGGAGGACGGATATTTTATGCCCAGCACCACAAAAAGGAAAAGAAACAAAGATCCTTAATTGTTGTTAACTTTCATTAAAACACTACTTTTAGAAAAGTACCGCAGTGTAAGTAGGACTTATAACCTGAATATTTATTTTAGAACTATGTTTGCTTATCAACGCGTCCCATAACAAAGGGCGATACATAATGACCACCACAGAAAATTTAGGAAAATACAAATTTTGTTAAGTCTCATTGATTTTTAGTTATAACATATTTTGTAAATACATGGTGTTCGGAAATTGCCATTAAAGCTTCTAGGAATGGTAGAGGAACTGTGTAGACACTATTTCAATTGGAACACAAGGCCGGAAACGTATCGTTTCCTAGCTACAGACGTTTGACAACATGTTTGCTAGGTAGGTATGCAACAGGATAGTCACGGTGGGGAGTGCTTACGTTGGATTGTCTACCCTACCTCTCTGACCTAGCTCGAGCCTCATTCACGTGTCTGTGAGTGTTAGAGCAACACGGTTGAGTACACATTTGCAGAATACACCGACATGATCCTTCTGTTTGACGAAGCTCATGATAATGGAAGAGCTGCTCGTCGCCTTTATCAAGATTGTTATTCACAACGTATGACTTCATCGGCACACCTTTTTCGCCACAATTTCTCAACGGTTTAGAGAAAACGATGCCTTCATCGTCAGCTGACGTGACTTGTGCTCCAAGCAGAAGCTGAACACCCGAAATCGAAGAGGAAGTGCTGCATCAGGTTGAACCCGTCAGCGAGTGCAAAAGCATTTTCTTTGGCTTTTAATGTATGGAACTATAAAATGGGTTGATGTACTGTGTCACGCCTAATAAAGTACTTTTATTAGTGGTCGCCTTGCCAACATATTTTCAAACGGTCCGGACAGGGGTTCCCATTCACAGTATTATGTGCTCACTCTCCTCTACAAATCCTAGAAGTTTGTAACGGGAATTTCCGAACACAGTGTATACAGGACTATCCAGCAGGAATGCCACAAAATTCGTGAGGAAATCTACATGTGAAAAATCAACCGAAATAGTCCAATCAACATGCTTCCGATTTTCGATCGTTACGGAACTTGAGCAGGTTGAAGTTTAGAAGGTCGACGAATGATTATGAAATGCGAATATTATTTACCGAAACGCTGCGTAGGCACTGTGGTCGACAAAATAATGGTGAGACCGAGGACTCAAGAGATTTACAAAAGTTGCCCATCCATCTTAGTGCACTTTTGAACGCGTTAGACAGTGTGTTGTGTTGCACATCCAACATCATCTCGCCGGGCCTTAATGTGAGCAACAGCGTCGATGATGCGAGCGACACGTTCTTCACGTGTATGCACCTTAGAAGCGTATACATGCCCTTCTAACCAGTCCCGTAAACGGAACTCTAAAAGGATTTGGTCGGGCGATCTGGCCGGAAAGTTAATGGGTCCGCCACGTCCAATCCACCGTTGAGGAAATGTGTTGTTCGTGTACTGGGATACTTGTGTGGTACAGTGAATCGATGATCCATCATGTTGTAGATACATTTGCTGTCGTTAATCTAATGTCAAATTTCCCAACAGTTGAGGTAGATTTTCTATCAAGAAATTTGCGTATGCTGCAGCTGTCATGCGATTTGGCAGGAACACAGGCCCTATCACCAGGTCATCAGGCGTACCACACTAGACTTTCACTGACAACCGAACTAGGAATCTTGTTTCTCTAGTGTCATGGGGGTTTCCATTACCCATGTATGAGAATTGCGGGTATTTATCATGCCATTGTGTTTAAAAGAAGCCTCATCTGCAAATAAAGTATATTATTTGATGTCTCTGTGTAGGCAACCAATCACAAAAATGTTGCCTGCTTACTGAGTCACCCAGCATGGGCTCCACATAAATGTGTGCAAGCCCTCGGGGAGTATTGTACGCCACACTCACGTTTTTGGAATACTGAGCTGACGGCTAAGGTGTACTGTTCGTGGGACTGTTGTACCATTGCAGTAATGTCTTCCCTTTTCTCAACTAATTTGATGCCCTCACATTCTGTTGTCACTTGTGCAATGGATAGTGTTCCGGATTCATGTAATGTTTGGAAAACTCTTGGAAATAGCGTGGCACAGATGGTTCGTCGATCAGGGAAACGTCTCCGGCATTCTGTCACAGCCGCACAGGCAGTGCTGTTACAGTATCCAACACAAACAACACGTCTGCATAGTCTGCATCGGTGAATGTATGCGACATGTTGGTACTCACGGACGCAATGGACAGGCTTAATTAGAAAAATGCTAAAACACGAAACGCACATGGTCTCACGACAGCTCACTGATCCAGCCCTCTACTGACATTGGGTATTCTTCCAGCCGTTGCTTAAGTGCGCCGTCACATTGTTGCCGTCTGTTTGAGAACCCACACACTTCTTTTAGGATGGATCACTCATCTGTCCCACCATGGCTTGTCCACCGCAGCACCTACACTGGTTTTCTGTAAGTATAGTTACATTTGTCTCCATATCCTCTTATGGATGTGTATATCCTTCAACCCACACTACTCCGCAATGATCCAAAATCGGACACATGTTCATAGGACTTTTTCGGTTGGTTTTCATATGTTGAATCACCTCACAAATTATGTAAGATTCCTCCTGAATCACCATGTATGTTGTATAAAAGTGTCCTGAACGTGGAAATATGAATTTGAGATATGTTGTGAAAAGTCAGTCCACTACTGAGACTAAACTTTTTGCGTTAAGTTCTACTGAGAAATTTAAGACAATTTCGGGATATGGTAGAAGACATCACTAACGACAATAGCATTTTTATTTCAAAATTTTAAAATACAAGATACATGATTAGCTAACAATATTTTGAAAAGTTAGGCGTGAAGTACCACCCCCTCAGTATTTACCAGGGTACATCAGAATTAACTGTTTATAAAACCTGTTAAACATGTGATACGGGTATCCCTTTTAGCAGTGTCACGTCATGGGCGTACTTTTGTCTACAAATACGCAAAGTTCATGTGTAGTTATGAGCTCTCTGCTCGTTCTGCTTGAAGTCAACGAAAATGTACTAAATCGAAAACGCCATCCAGTAAAAGATCATGGAAGTATTTCGTTTTCAAATGCACTCTCATTAAACAGCACGGATATATAAAGTTCGTAGCCTTTACAGTTTACTTATGGACAAATGCGGTACGCTGAAAATAACGATTACGGTGTTCTGTTTATTTATTTACATGTTCGTTTTTTCGGTCTTGAGTCCGACCACTGGTTTGATGCAGCTCTGCACCCAAGTCTGTCCGAGAATAACTACTGCAACCTAAATCCGTATGAGTTTGCTTACTGTGTTCATGCCTAGCAATCCCTGTACACGTTTGACCTCATTACCAAATCGACCCTTGATGGCTCAGGACGTATCCTGCCAACCGATTCTTTCTTTTAACCTACTAGTACCGTGAATGTCTTTTTTCAGAAGTTAGATTCAGTACCTCTTTATTGCTTACTAGATCTATTCATCCATTTCTCAGCCGTTTCTCTGGCACGATATTTCAAAAACTTCTTTTCTGTTGTGATTCTTGAGTTTCTCCCGGCGTAATTGATAGTCAAAATATCCACGGGTGTGCTGCCGGTCTATAGTGTCCAACGGGCACAATATTTCGGCGATCATACATGTCGCCATCATCAGGTGAACTGACGGACTGAGCTCCTGTGAACGTGCCGGCACGGAGATCCGTACGCTATGGCTGCTCAGAGGGAACTGGGTTCGGTCGCGGCGGTGGCCGATTTAAATACCCTCCGCCCGCGGCGCGCTCCCTCCGCCGTCCGCGGAACTGTGTTTTGTCCTCCAAATAAAACTCGTGCACTGGTGGGGAGCGCCAAAGATGACCTCGGTTTGAGGAAGGCCGGCGTGTGCCAGATTCCGTGTCAATGTGGCAAGTCGTATATTGGTCAGACGATGCGTACCGTCGAGGATCGATGCCGTGAACACCAGAGGCACACTCGCCTGATGTATCCGAGCAAGTCGGCGGTCGCTGAACATTGTTTGTCGGAAAATCACGCCATGGAATATGACCGCACGAGGATTCTGGTACAGACGTCGAGATACAGGGACAGCGTTGTTAGAGAGGCCATCGAAATTCGCACCAATGACGACCTCATAAACCGTGACTGTGGCTATAATCTTAGCAAGGCTTGGGAACCAGCGATCGGGTTAATCAAGAGTAAATCGAGCAAACGTATAGTTGTGACGACCACGGCGGACAGAGCCATCACTCCGACGTCATCTCAGACGCCGTCGCAATCTGTTCCACCGCGCGACCGTGGCGCGGGGCGCGGACGGCGGAGGGAGCGCGCCGCGGGCGGAGGGTATTTAAATCGGCCACCGCCGCGACCGAACCCACAAACCTACGGTGGCCGCTCTCAAAGACCGGCAAATAAAACGGCACCCCAACAACCGCCCCCTTACCGACAATTTAGACAGACAACAACGAGAGTGTACGCATCGCGTACATACGCAGCAACCGTAGGCGATCCCAACAAACCACCCGACCCAAACCAGGTTCCTGGAAACGGAGAACTGCCTAGGGAAGCCCCTCAGCGCCCCCCCCAAGCCCAGTCTGCATCAATCAACCGAGGACGCCACTATACAGGGACTCGCCTCGTCGATCAAAATGCTGCAAGAACAGATGACCCACTTGGTCAACGTTCTTGCCAGCATCACGCGCCTTCCAGCCGAACTCGCTACGGCAGCTAAGCAGTCGCAACCTACAGCGACTACCACAGGAAACCCCACACCCCACCATGGATAGACGACCAAATATACAAGGTCTCAAAATCTGCGTCTTCAACGCAGACGGTCTATTCAATCAAGCCCTCGAATTTAGAGAATTCATAAAAGAGGAAAACATTGACGTATGCCTAGTAGCCGAAACACACCTTAAACCAGGGGTAAGGGCATCTGTACCAAATTACAATTGTTACAGACGCGATCGGCCCACTGCAGGAGGCGGGGTCGCAGTATACGTCAAACGAGGCATAGAACACCACCAGGTGTACCCACCAGCAACCCAACAGGTAGAAACGGTCGCAATACAAATAGCCACCGTAACAGGACCCCTCACAGTCGTTGCAGCCTACCGCCCCCCTTCCCCAACGCTTGAAGAGGACGACATAGCTGCATTAAGCCAAATAAGAGGCAAGCTCCTAATAGGAGGAGACCTCAATGCCAAACACGCAGACTGGCACTCAAGAGTAAGTAATAGAGCTGGTCGACAACTGCAACGACTCGCGCGCACGCATCAGTTCCAAGTGTGGGGCCCAGAGGAACCCACCCACTTCCCGAAAAACGGGAACAGGGCAGACGTCCTCGACATTGCACTCACAAAACACATCATGGGTTTTGTGTCCGCAAGTTCAATGAACAGAATGTCGTCGGACCACAACCCTGTCATTCTCGAGGTCGATATGGGAGAATGGCTCTCTATCCCACAGCTAAGAACCTCACACAAACACACAAATTGGGAACAGTTCCGCGCCAATATAGCTACAGAACTGACCCAAGCCCCGCCTCCAACAGCAGACACTGTCGAGCAAACGCTGGAAGACCTCACGAAAGCGATCCTGCAAGCAGCTGAGGAAGCCACGCCTGCGCCAGCGGGTCCCCCCCGCCCCAGGCAACTTCCCCAGCACCTGCTTGCACAAATAAGACACAAAAACAGGATCGCCAAAGAGTGGAAACTCACAAGCAACAGAAACACAAGGAGGCTGCTCAACAGACTACAAAGAGAGTTGAAAGTTGCGCTCACTGAGCACCGCAACCAGCAATGGTCCGAAAGACTATCAACTCTCAACTTAGAAGACCACAGTCTATGGCAAGCCACAAAACAGTTCACGAAAAGACGCGCTAGAATGCCGCCTCTGCACGGCGAACGTGGACTGCAGTTCAGCGCCGTAGACAAAGCAAACGCGCTAGCCGACGTGTTCGAGAAGCAATTCACGCCAGCAGAGGCACAGGACAGGGAACACGTCGAAACAGTTCGCAGACAACTGGCCACCTTTTTAGCAGTAGAAGACGAAGATGAATACACGCCACTCTTCAGCCCTGAAGACGTGGCAGGAGCCATCAAGTCACTGCCAATAAAAAAGGCACCAGGCCACGACCAGCTCACCAACGAACTCCTAAAACATATCCCGCCACTGGCATTAACCCACTTAGCTGATATCTTCAATGAAATTACGCGATCACAAAAATTCCCGACCCAGTGGAAACATGCAGAAGTAGTCGCGATCGCAAAACCAGGGAAAGACCCGGTATTCCCGCAGCACTACAGACCAATTAGTCTCCTGCCCACCCTCAGCAAACTGTACGAGCGCCTCCTCTTAACTCCGATTCAAGATCACATCAGAAGAGAGCAAATTATGCCAAAATTTCAATTCGGTTTCCAGCAACAACACTCCGCCCCCCAACAAATAATGAGGGTAGTTGAAGCAGCTACAGAAAGCTTCAATCGAAAGGGCTACTGCGGGATCGTCTTATTAGACGTCGCCAAGGCTTTCGATTCAGTCTGGCACACCGGAATCTTGCACAAAATGTACACCCAAAGCTTCCCAGGGACGATAGTAAAACTTATACAGAGCTATCTAACCAGTAGGACATTCTCCGTTAAGATCGATCGATCACAGTCGAGCAGGAGAAGAATACGCGCTGGAGAGCCCCAAGGGTCCGTACTGGGTCCTACCCTGTACAACCTCTATACAGCCGACATTCCTGTCACGCAGCACGTCCAAACAGCACAATATGCAGACGACACCGCCTTCTTCTCCTGCTCCACGAACAGGAACCTGGCAACGAGAAGACTACAAACGGCACTAAACAGGACTGACTCATGGGCCAAGAAATGGCGCATCTCATTGAATACTGAAAAGACCCAGGCACTTATGATAACAAGACGCATCGGGAAACGCCGCCCCCTAAGAAGACCCATCCAACTGCTGCAGCTACAAGGGCAAAATCTCCCCTGGAGAAACACGGCGAGATACCTCGGTGTGACACTGGACAAGCGACTAACTTGGAAGTGCCACATCGAGGAACTCCGCAAGAAAGCCCTTGGAAGGATGCAAGTCCTCTATCCTATACTGAATGAACGCAGTTCACTAGACCCCAGCACCGGAGTAGCGGTCTATAGAAGCCTTATTAGGCCGATACTGGAATACGCATGCCCCGTATGGGGCTATGCAGCCAGATCGACAATAGGCCGCCTACAAAAGATTCAAAACAGAGCTCTCCGGAGAGCCTTACACGTACCTCCACGATTCCCCACAGCAGATCTACATGCTGCTGCGGATATCGATACACTACAAACACGGTTCCGAAACCTGGCAGAACAGTTTTACGCCACAGCCGGTACCGCATATAATGAACTCATCAACACACTTGGCCAATACGACCAAACACATGATAAATATAAGAGACCCAAATCAATACTCTCCTGAGTAAAACAACAGAACCACACACCTCTCACGAGTAAAACAACAGAACCACACACCTCTCACCACAACAGATAAAAACAAAAGAACAGTACATCCAAAACACCCAGCCACAGTGAAGGAAATGTCCCCAAGGGACAATAACCTTCCCAGCAACACCTTCCAATAAGAGGAAGAAATTAGAGAGGAGCGCGCGACCGAACCCAGTTCCCTCTGAGCAGCCATAGCGTACGGATCTCCGTGCCGGCACGTTCACAGGAGCTCAGTCCGTCAGTTCACCTGATGATGGCGACATGTATGATCGCCGAAATATTGTGAACGTTGGACACTATAGACCGGCAGCACACCCGTGGATATTTTGACTTCTTTTCTGTTCTCGTCTGAAATACTTATCGTCCACATTACACTCCAGGCAAATACCTGCCCATAATACTCCCTCACACATCAATTTATAGTTGTATTTTAATAAGTTCTAAACTATCAAAAAAGTTTCATTTGCTATTCCCGGTGTGCATTTTATATCCTCTCTACTTTGTCCATAGTCAGTTATTTTTCTACCGAAATAGAAAACTCATTTACTTTTAGTGCCTTACACTACCTTTTATTTCACTTTTTTATTGTTCTAGTAACTTCTTTTCAATTGACTGTCCTTTCTGCTCTACTCCTCTTCCAACTCTTCCACCACCTCTCACAGAATTACAATGTCACCGACAAACCTAAAAGTTTTTATTTCTTCTTGCTGAACAATTAGCCCCTCCACAGTTCCCCTTTCGTTTCTCAGGGTACAGACTGAATAACATTAGGGATACGCTACAAGCATGTGTCACTCCTTTTTAAATCTGTAAATAATGTTTCACGCCCTGTATATTTTCCCTGCTAAACTGAAAATTTCGGAGTTTGTAGTCCAGTCAATATTGTTAAAAGTTCTCTCTAAATCTATAATAGCTTTAAAAGGGCGTTTTATTTTCTTCTACCTATCTTGTAAGATACGTCGTGGCCTCTGTATGGCCACGGCTGTTCCCTGGTTCAGCACCTAGCAGTTTTTTTCTATTCTTCTGTAAATAATTCGTGCCAGCATTTTTCAACGACGACCGAAGTTGCGGTGGTATTCACACCTGTCAACACCTATCTTCCTTTGAATTCGAATTATTGCACTATTGTTTAAGTCTGAGGGTATTTTATCTTTCTTACATATCTTGCACACCAAGTGGAATTATTTTGTCAATGCTGGCTCTCCCAAAGGTTTTAATACCTTTAAGGTAAAATCATCAACTCCAGGGGCCCTGATTCCATCTGGGTCTTCCAGTGCTCTGTCATGTTGTTCTCGCATTGTCATACATCTCGTGTTAATTTACTTATTTTTCCCTTTCTGTAGTTGCCTTCAACCGTATTTCCCTTTTACACCCCTGCTATGTCTTGCTTCTACAGCACTTTTCTCATTAACATATCTCTTATCTCACCTCAATTTACTTATTTTTCCTTTTCCATAGTTGCCTTTGATTGCATTTTCCTTCTATACTCCTATGTGTAACGTCTACAGTACTGTATTGCCATAAGAGTTCTGACATTCATATAGCAACTTGTCTTTTCTCAGAGGTCTCTTTGATTTTCCTATAGGTGACATCTCTCTTTCGCCTTTTCACTAATGATTCTACAGCCATGTATTTTTCCTCTAGCGATATCTGCTTAGCTATTTTGAGATTCCTTTCCATCCCTTTTCTAGAGGCCTGTATTCCCTCTAGAGTGCTTTATCTACGGAACTTTTGTATTTTCTTCTTTCATCTATTAGTTACATATTTTCTTAACGTTTCCAATTATTTCGATCATGCTAAAAAGTATCTTTTTAATCAAATCGGGTTTGTGTGAGATCCGATACCAAACCAGATAGACAAAGTGGCCTATATGTTAGAATAACTCAGTTGCTGTCCTAAAGTAACGTGTTCTTACAAACAGCTATATAATGTTCATCCTTTAATTAAGCTCTGAAAAGTTCCATCGAATTTTATGGAAAACTGAAGCCGTAGGTAACGGCTTCATGGACAGTGATACAAAAACTCTTAAAATAAGTGCCAAAACTAGAGACATTATCTGAATAAAAGTGTTGTTTGGCAGCAGATATTGAAATGGTGAACACTTCAATGCGTGGTGATGCACTCTTTACTAATTTCAGCTAGAATTTTAACAATTTGTTTTCCATACTCTATTTTATATAAAAGAATGTAAAGTTCATAACTCAACAGATTTTGTTTTTCTGTTGACATTTGTGGCACTGTTTTACAGTTTATACATATTCTAATTTTCTTGTAATTTCTTAACATTTATTGTAGCTATAAATTGTGTATAGACTTAGGTCACGAGTAGTTTCCTCCCCCATCAGAAAATTTATGAATAATGAAATGCTTTCCGATCCGCCTTGTCCTGTAAGAATGTTATAACTTGAAGGACAATAGCACTGACGCATGAAGAAAAACTGTAGTTAGTCAAGGATAGGGCAGGATGTCGACCACGGCTGTATAAAAGGAATCTACGAGACATTTGCCTCGTATCATTCAGGTGTCTCTAATGAGACTAGAACAGGTGATACCAGTAAAGCTCAACAACGTCCCCACGCTATGGAATCTGTGTTACGTGCTATACTGAATTTGATGCTGAATTAACCTACCTCTTAAGCATAATATACTGTTGATTCCGCGAGCAAAAACTATGCTCAGTGCTTGGAAGAAGGAACATGTAACATCAGCCTACAAGAAGGGTCGCAGATATTTTGCTGAAACCCCAGTGTCCAGTATCACAGATAATCATTGTAGAATCCTAAAACCTATTTTGTCTCTAACGTAATGAGTACGTCGAACATAATGAGCAACGATTCCGTAAACATTGGTCATGCGAATCCGAAACTGTGGTTTTCCTCCTTTTTTTCTGTTTTTTGTTTAGTGACATCCTGAATGCCATGGATCTAGGTAATCGGGTATATTGAATATTTGTCGATTTCTGAGAAACAGTTTTCGCAGTAACACGTTAACACTTATAGAAAGTACAATCATGTGTGACATGAAGCAAAATTTCTTTTTGTACTTAGGATTTACTAATGGGGCATGATAACTTAGATGGAAACAAAAAATGGTTCAAATGGCTCTGAGAACTATGGGACTTAACTTCTGAGGTTATCCGTTCCCTAGAACTTAGAACTACTTAAACCTAACTAATCTAAGGACATCACGCACATCCATGGCCGAGGCACGATTCGAACCTGCGACCGTAGCGGTCGCGCGGTTCCAGACTGAAGCGCCTAGTACCGCTCGGCCACTGCGGCCGGCCTTAGAGGGAAACACATCGACAGAACTGGAAGTAACTAACATCAGATGTGCTCAAGGGAGACCAGTGCTCTTCGTGTAGCATACTGATATTCCGGCAAAAAATGTTGATAGCAACGTCAGTTTTTTTGCAGATGCCACTTTCATATATTGTGAAGCACTAACAGGAAAAATGCTAAATATTCAGTCAGTTATTGATATTATTTCGTAGTGGTACTGATAGAAGGTATTTTGTCTTTAAATGTTCAGAAAAGTGGAACTGTGCACTTAACGGAACGCAAAGCCATAGTATGCTACCACTACAAAATCAGTAAGTCACGGCGGCTACGAGTTAACTCGTACACATACTTGTATCTACCGATATGTGGAAGCTTTACATGGAAAAATCACATTGGTTCAGGCGTAGATAGGGCTTGTGACAGACTACGGCTCGTTACTGGGATACGTTGGGATAATGTTCAAGTATTTCCGACACATGTGAGATACGACGAAGGAAGACTATTAAATGAATAGAAGGGATTCCAGCGCGAATAGTCACTGGCTACTTTGACTATCGGAATAGTATAATGGGAATTCCATAAATTTTAAACTGACAGACGCTGCAAGATAGCAGTCAACTATAATGCGAAAAAATAATTACTGTTTAAAGACCCAGTATTTAAAGAGAAGTCTAGGAATGTCTTACAACGACCTACGACTGTAATTTATTTCACATTACTTACGATATGATTACAGACTTCATTCAAAATATAAAATTTTGTTTTTCGTATGTTATGACTGCAATTCAGTTTGCTTTAATTTGTATTACTTTCCAGACTTAATATAAAAAGACAGAATTCCACTGATGTTTTGTTATCTATATAATATGGCGTCACTCATTATTTTAGAAAGTAATTTGATTTAATTTTAACCTGTTTCCGTTACCTTGCAAATGGCATGTCACTTTACCGAAATTTTCCGTCTACCTATTCATGGTCACAGTAGTTCACAACAATATAAAATCTATAGGCAAAAACAGATTTCTACAGATCACTTTGGCCTGATAATATTGTTGTGACTGCTTAGCGTTCAATTATTTTTCTACGTTTTCATCTTTATTTCTATTGCTATCTGAAAAACCCAGCGTTGCCCTGGTATCTATTTATACCTATGCCCAACACTTAATGTGGCTTTTATTTACGACTTATAAAGCTTCTTTCAATAAACGTTTCAGGGAGTATAATTGAGGGTACGAACTAAGAGCTTATTTGCATCACTAATACGGCTCAGAACCACCTAGGAGCTGTAAAAAGGTATCTGATGCTAAGATCAACTCTCGCAAAGACAGCATTTGGCCTTGTACTTTATTTTTAGTCATGGTGTAACATACGCTCTCTGGGAATTATACACTTTTATAGCAAAATGGTCAACTGTTAGGAATCAGCGGGATTCGCGGTAAAAGACCGCCTCTACCACTTACTGTCAAAATTTCCGCTTCTATGAAGTTACGTCAGTGAGAAGAAATTTGAAACCTTTGTGAGCAAAGATTTCTGAGGAGCGAGATAATACATGACGCTCTTGATTAGAGTTATGCCACAACTTGGTTTTGGAAGGAGTTCACATCTTGCGAGTTAATGCCAGATGGCGTCAGGCTGCAACAAGTCTAGTGTTTCGATCTTTGGATTTTTGAGACAGCATGGTTATGTTATGTTATGTTAACCGGGGACCTAGAAACGACGAAGAGGCTCCGTCCCCGCCGCAGCCGCAATGATCCGCAACCCCACGACGACTACCGCAGTCCACCCCTCCGTCGTCCCACACTGAACTCAGGGTTATTGTGCGGTTCGGCTCCCGTTGGACCCCCAGGGAACGTCTCACACCAGAAGAGTGTAGCCCCTATGTTTGCGTGGTAGGGTAATGGTGGTGTGCGCGTACATGGAGAACTTGTTTGCGCAGCAATCGCCGACATAGTGTAGCTGAGGCGGAATAAGGGGAACCAGACAGCATTTGCCGAGGCAGATGGGAAACCGCCTAAAAACCATCCTCAGACTGGCCGTCTCTCCGGACCTCGACACAAATCCGCGGACGGATTCGTGCCGGGGACCGGCGCTCCTTCCCGCCCGGAAAGCCGTGCCTTAGACCACACGCCCAGCTGGGCGGGCTTATCGACAGCATGGTAATCAGTGTTTTAGCAGTTCTGGTGTATTCAGAAATACTCGACTGTTTTATAGCCATTTTTATTTGTGAACAAGACGAAATCAAAATTAAGTGAGTGGTCACTCAAATCGCAAGGCAAACTTATTAAACCTATCGAAAGAAGCAAAACATTTTCGTTAAATATTTAACACACAAAGAGAAATCAGTACACACACACATACCATCCAAATAAGTTTACTGTTAGTTTGTTTTTTCATAACGATAGCGTTGTGGCACTTAACTTTTAAACCTTGATACCTTCTTTTTCCGTGATCCGATTTTGTCGGCCGCGGTGGTTTCGCGGTTCTAGGCGCGCAGTCCGGAACCGTGCGACTGCTACGGTCGCAGGTTCGAATCCAGCCTCGGATATGGATGTGTGTGCTGTCCTTATGTTAGTTAGGTTTAAGTAGTTCTAAGTTCTAGGGGACTGATGACCATAGATGTTAAGTCCCGTAGTGCTCAGAGCCATTTGCACCACTTTTTGATCCGATTTTCTTGAATTATAACGTATAAATAGCCCCAAGCGACAGTCCATTTACCTACATAACCGCCATGAGACTTCGTGTAGCTGTTTTGGAGATACGGGTACTCAAACTGGCAGATACGACAGTTTTACATACAATTTTAACTGCGATAACTTCCTTATCCGGGATCCGATCTTGATGCAAAAACCTTACATGTTGCCCCAGGTAACTTTCAAGTTACCTGCGAAAATATCATGAAAATTTGTCGAGCAGGCATGGCGATTAACGTGTTCAGCGTAAGTCACCGTCTGTTATTAAAAGTATAGAATATTTGGAATGATTTCATTGTATCCACATTAGACTGGGAAAGTTCACAGCCAGCTTTAACGCTGTCCAATCGCGGAACGGCTCAAAAGCGGTTAAGACATGCAACTAACACCATATATGAGCTGCTTAAAGTGATTCCAGTTTCCAAAATTTACTTTTATCAGTTCTAAGACGTCCTGATTTCATGCTGTCTAGGCTGCGAATTAAATTTTCAGCGTTTTTTGGTAGGGTTTTCCGTGATTTCCTAAACTGCTTAAGACAAATGAGGGTGATAGTTCGTTCGAAAAATAAGTGGCGACTTCTTTCCCCAGTCTTCGTCGAATTCGAGAGTGTTGCCCGTCGTCTCTATTCACCTGGTCATTGACTAATTAACCTTCTTGATGATAATGGTATCATAGACCTACACAAACTATTAAAAAAGATACACTCCAGTTCAGTACCCTGCCCAATGACAGTAATCATCTTTCAGTCACTACCCAAAAAACAAGAATGCACGTAAATGTGAAGATCATAGACTCATTAGTCTTATAACTCATTCATAGAAAACGTATCTGAAAGTCATCCATCCAAAAGTATTTTGAAGATGCGAGAAATTCACTGACGAGACGCACTCTCGTTTCAGGAAAAGTTTGGGCACAAGAGAAGCAACAGTTGCAATATAACCTCTAGTTCAAAACTGAAATGATCAGCATTCAAATGTAGCCCTTTATATCATTGATTATGAAAAAGGATCAGATAAATAGCATCGTACACAGTCCAGTCATATTGTTGTGACCGTCACCTGTGTTTGAAGTCAACGTGCTGTAACCAATCACAGAATGCATGCGACAACACAAACAGTGAAGGGTACGCAAAGCGTTTCGGGGCGACACGGAAACAGTGCAGTCGTAATGCGGGAACGCAGCGATTTATCCGAAGTCCAGAAGACTTTGATAATTGGCTGTCGAGCCATGGGTGGTAGCATTTCTGAAACGGCCAAGTTTGTAAACTGTTCGAGAGCCGCCGTGGTTAAACTATATCGCGCATGGCAAAACTGCGACTGTTGAGCAACTGACCAACCTCATGAACCAGTGTCTCCTCAACGACCATTCAGCGCACATTGCCGTTTACAGGCTCCCGCTGCATGCATGCATCCTGATTGGTGTTCATCGGCTACTAAGGCTGCTATTTGCCCGCCCATAGAGCAACTCGGCGTCCATTAAGCTGTGACAAGTGGCCTTTTCAGATGAATCACGTTTCACGCTCCATGTGACAGATGGCCGTTGGCGTATATGTCTCTGCAACAATTGTCGGAAAGGTTCAGGGCAGAGGAGGCTGAGTTATGGTCTCGGGAATTTGTTCGTGGCATCTCGTCATTCTGGAAGGCACAAAGGATCAACGCAAGTATGCATCTATTCCTGCCGGCCGGGGTCGCCATGCGGTTAAAGGCGCTACAGTCTGGAACCGCGCGACTGCTACGGTCGCAGGTTCGAACCTGCCTCGGGCATGGATGTGTGTGATGTCCTTAGGTTAGTTAGGTTTAAGTAGTTCTAAGTTCTTGGGGACTGATGACCTTAGAATTTAAGTCCCATAGTGCTCAGAGCCATTTGAACCATTTTTGAACCATCTGTTCTTGGGGACCATACCCACCTTCACGTGCAGTTTTTGTTTTCACGGTACGATGGCATCTATCAGTAGGACAACGTGTACACAGCTCGCTGTGAGTGGGGGTGCTTCTAAGAGCACCAGAATGAATTTATCGTTCTCCCCTTGCCGCCATTCTCCACAGATTGAAGCCCAGGTAGGAAACTGTGGGACCAAGTCGATAGGGCCATGGACCCTCAACCAAGATATATTGCTCAGCTGACCACATTACTGGTGTCGGCATGGCTCCACATCCCTGTCGGTACGCTAGAGAAACTCATTGGTTCTCTTCCTGCACGTCGCACTGAAAACTGTGCTTATTCGTGTGTTTGACATATGTGTTATACTTATGGAAACTCTCGAAAGAATGGAAATAGATCAGAAAAATATACAGCGTATGGAGGATTTATATTGGAATCAGATAGCGCACGTTACGTTTGATAATGAAGTCACAGACTTTGCTGATATCTGTAGAGGAGTCCACTTGGTGATAGAAAGAAAGACATAAAGGAAGGAGGAATCATGAAAAACGTTCACTGTATTGTTGATAGAGCATTCACTGCTGATAGTTTAGATGATCTTCAACATTTTGCTAGCTTAGGAGGGGGTAGCAACACTAACCTAAATCTGAATATTAGTACCAAAAATACACATATTATGATTGTTTTACGAAAGCCTTAGTCCTGTACAATTGCAAATCTGTGCTTTAGAGATTCTATAAGGCAATAAGTAGGCAACTTTGAGTTACTTGGACCCTGGCCCTGTGAAGATATAAGATCAGACGTGAAGATAAAATGTCGCATAGAGAACACCAGTAATGGTTTCATACCATTCAAAAAAATTGTCACGAGAACTGATATATTCCCAAACCTTAAATACCTATTTGTACCCGCGTCCGGCCATCCTGATTTAGGTTTTCCGTGATTTCCCTAAATCACTCCAGGCAAATGCCGGGATGGTTCCTCTGAAAGGGCACGGCCGACTTCCTTCCCCATCCTTCCCTAATCCGATGAGACCGATGACCACGTTGTCTGGTCTCCTTCCCCAAAACCAACCAACCAACCAACCAACCAACCTATTTGTAAGATGCAACATCTGGCCTCTACATCTGTATAGTTCTGAAAGATGGATACGAAATACTACAACATGAAAACATATCGAGGCCTTTGAAATGAGGATTTACCGAAGAATGCTTAAAATACCGTGGGAGCAAGAATAACTAACACCAAAGTAATGCGGAAACACCATCAGCGAGAAATATTAACAGCTTTTAAAGGAACACAATCTGCATATCCTGCAGATATCTAGCGGAACACAGATTATTTAATTCTACAGTTGGTAATGGAAAGAAAGATTGTGGTTAACAGGAGAAAAGCGCCGAGAAAAACATTTGGATTAGAAAACGGCAGGATAGCCAATTTCAAATGAAGCACAACATACTACGGTTCAGAGAACGAAGATACATAGTGTGGTTGCCAACAACAATTAATGGGTAGGCAGGAGAAGAAGAAGAAGATTACTCTTATGTTGTGTCTTGTGTGTGGGTTAGGATTAAATCAAAATTTCTAATTTTACCTAACGATACCGCACCATCTACGGAAAATTTAGCTTCCTGCCTTTAATTATATGGTTCGAACTAAGATACCATTTGACAAAAAAGGTGTTTATAAAGTAACATTAAAAGAATCACTGTATAGTAACACTATTAAGACTCACCATCCTCTAACATTACGCGCTAAATTTCAATGTCAACGCTGGATATTAACACTGCAGCAACAGAAAGGGTAGGAAATAAGGAAAGGTTACTTACTGTGTATCTACAATATAACAAGATGAATATCTGATTAAACTTGAACGTGGTTTGAGACTGAAGAAGGTACGAAATTTACTCATAACATCGACCAAGTCGGTTGGGCATCAGTTGAACTAAACTTTGACTAGAGATACGATTACCTCATTCGGTACCACTTTGACCCCACGTCAGCATTCATCAGCTGTAGCGACTGGCTGGTGGCGGCGTGCAAATTGTTTGCCAACAATCACCCGATGTGTTCAGTGGGTGAGAGATCTGGAGATGAGGCTGCCTAGGGCACTAGTGGAGAACACTCTATACGGATGTAGATCGGGATAGCACGGGCAAAATGTAGTTTTGCATTCGTTACAGCAAAATAAGGTCACGGAGACATTACAGATAGTGAACAGTCACAGTTCTAAGCACGTCAGAAATGTTACACTTGGTATCCGAATTATCAGCTACATGAATTAGAGTTAATCGTGCCGCGTGTTCAGTGGGCCCCACACCATCAAGCCAGGTACAGGATATGTATAACAATGACAAAGTCAATTTGGACACGTTCGTTCTCCTCGGAGTCCAGCACACAGATACGTCCTTCGGGAAACTGTGCGCGACTCGCCTGAAAATATGACGTCATCTCTTTGCTGTGTCAAGAGTTTCCGTTATGTGTAGAGTTATCAGTGCGTCTCTTTGAGCTGCAACTAACAGTCAAGGGAATCCGAAACAGTGTTCGCCGTGGTCGGCCATTGTGACCGAGCGGTTCTAGGCGCTTCAGTCCTCAACCGCGTGCCTGCTGCGGTTGAAGGTTCGAATCCTGCCTCGAGCATGGATCTGTGTGATATCATTAGGTTAGTTAGGTTTAAGTAGTTCTAAGTCTACGGGACTGATGACCTCAGATGTTAAGTCCCATAGTACTTAGAGCCATTTAAACCATTTTGATAGCCGTGCTGACATCCCGCGGTGCCCTAGACGTCGTCGTAGTGTTCGGATAGATAATTCTCTTCCTTCCGACAGTTCCCCAAAATAACATAAGTGATCCGGCAGCACTATTCCAAATGGAATGCTGTTAGGTAACCGTCCTCTTTACAAGGGCTTACAACGATCTTCTCAATCAGATATGATTTATGAATTATTAAACTACTACGTAATTTTTCTTTTCATACAAAGTAGCGTAGCTCCTATCCGCTCTGGGTGGTTGCACTAAAATTGCTGATCTTTTACGTATGCATATATGTAACCAACTTCATTTGAGTTTAACGTTTGTTTCATGTCGTCCTCATGATGTTGTAATTTTAATGACCAGAAGCGTAGTTCTTTCCAAAACATAATGTCAAAATAATGTTCGTCTTGTGTAGTACAAGGGCCGGAGCAAAATACGGAAATATCGCGAGAAATATATGTAGATGCTAGCCAAGCCAGCAAGTTGCGCGGTTGTGTTTGGCCGCGAACGACACCTGCTCAGTATCCTCAAAACGCTCAAGTGTCGATCGTGGACAGAACAGTCTTATTTGAGGTTGCAAGTGCATTACGTCGGAACTAATCGAATTCGAATTTGGGTAAAATGTCGGTGCTCGTATGATGGGTGTTTCCGTAAACAAGGTAGCAAAGTGTTCGGCATTTCAAGAGTCACCGTATGGAAGGTACATACCGCATACAGAGACAGCGGAGAAACATCAGCCGCTAAGTCACAAAGCGGACGAAATTGTGTATTGAGTGATTGTGACAAAAGGTCATAGAAGAGGATTATGATGAAAAATAAGAGGGCAACAGCTCCAAAAGTCAGTGCAGAACTGTCACACTCGGGAATCCTGTCAGTATCGAATCAACACTAAGGGAGCTGCATACGCTGGGATTCACTCGCCAGTGATTGAAACGGCCGCAACTGGAAACCGTTGCAACGAATCCACAAAGCCTGAACTATGGAGTAATGGAAGAATTTCATTTTGTCTTGTTTCACACTATTTCTAATATCTAGCCGAGCTTACGTCTCAAGAGCCAAACATGGCTGTGGTTCGGTGATGATATGGCCAGTCATTGGCCCCATGGGTACTCTTAAAGGTCGCATTACTGGAAAGTACTATGTGAGCATTTTACCTGATGAAGTCCATGCTAAGGTACAATGTTTGTTCCCAGTTGTGACGCTGTCTTCCAAGACAACAAGGCGCATGTTCCCCAAACTCGCATCATCCAGGATTGGTTTTGTGCGTACGAGGATGAATTATTGCATCTCCCTTGAAAACCATACAAGGCCTTTGGCTATCCATTCCGATACAACTGGAACCTGTTTCGAAAGCCGATTGGTTACAGTTACAACCGTATTAGGGATTGTATTACATTGTGTTTTTGATGTTTTCATGCTTTTGTCCAATACCAGCAATACCTGTAGTATTAAATTCCATGACCGTGGCCTGATGAACTGTAGTTGTCATTTTGTAGGATATTGTAATTCCGAAAAACCTAATACACAATTACTCGGCGATTTGAGAAGTCCCTTAACAGTAAAATTTTCATTATTTACTTGCTTTATACTTCAGACGAATACCTCACTTGTCAGATCTGTAGCGCCGATGCCTACAATCATCAAAACATAATGACCACTTCCTACTCTGAGATTTAATGTCGTGTGTTTGCATTCTGGGGACGTAACACGATAAGTGGGAAATCGTTCAGAGCGGACCACAAATGGGGACCTCCCAGTCATTTTCAGCGACCGTGACAACTTGTACATTGTTAAAGTCTGGCGACTGGGGATCGTCAGTTCGCGTGCTAGGGACGTGAGCGTATGTGCAAAGGGGTCGATGACTGGTGAAAGCACGAACGGAGAACCAGATGCAGTATGTCAATGTTTCATCACATGAAGTGGAGGTCGAAGACTTGGCTGCTCTGTATATCAAGATAATCGGCGATCTGTGGTAGATCTGACGACACTTTACAATGCTGATACACCGTCAATTTGGAGCACACCATTCAGCGCACTTTGTTGAACATGAGGTTCCGCGGCAGACTACGCCTACATGTTTCCACGTTGGCCTGATTAAATTGTTTATTATGATTGTAGATGGGACGGCAATATCGACATCAAACCATGAATGAATGGAAACGTTCCGCTGGTTTGAGGAATCACTTCAATGGTCGTGTCCGGATACGCATTCACACTGATGATGGCCTGTTACAAACATTTACCGCTCCACAGACGAAAGCCAGTGGCGACAGTATTTTTCCATGGAGGGTACTCATCTTGATTCAATGGAACCTGGTGCAGTAATCGAAGGCACAATATCAGCTGTATACTACTTGAACATTACTGGAGACCACCTGCATCTCTTCGCGCTTGACGTCTTCCCCGGCGTGCCGCATTTCCAGCAAGCTATCTGTCCGTATCACAAGGCTTAATCATCCTTCAGTTGTATGAGAAACTTGAGACCGAATTTAACATCTTAACATTATACATCTACATGTCTACATATACAGGGTGGTCCATTGATCGTGACCGGGCCAAATATCTCACGAAATAAGCGTCAAACGAAAAAACGTGTCTAGCTTGAAGGGGCAAATCAGATGGCGCTATGGTTGGCCAGCAGGATGGCGCTGCCATAGCTCAAACGGATATCAACTGCGTTTTTTTTACAAATAGGGACCCCTAGTTTTATTACATATTCGTGTAGTACGTAAAGAAATATGAATGTTTTAGTTGGACCAATTTTTTCGCTTTGTGATAGATGGCGCTGTAATAGTCACAAACCTGTGGCTCACAATTTTAGACGAACTGTTGGTAACAGTTAAGTTTTTTAAATTAAAATACAGAACGTAGGTACGTTTGAACATTTTATTTCGGTTGTTCCAATGTGATACATGTGAAATGTCCCCTTAGAACAATTATACATGACTGTGTTTAAACTGACACACAATATTTTTAGCGCAACGCAATTTGACTTTCAATAATCCCTACAAATGAATAGCCCTGACTAACATTAACCTATACCTTTCACAAATCACTTACCTCACAAAAATCTTCGTTACTCGAACTACTGCAATACAGTGAGCGCCGCTACTGCCAGCTAAATAAAAGATTCAAACTACGGAAGGCACTAACTACTGATAGGCATAGTTAGCAAATGAAAGATTTTAATACAGAACAAACAATGTATTTACCTTAACAGTGTTGAAAAATAGCAGTTCATGACATCCAGTCTTACAATTTTTAAAACTCCGCCATCTCTCTCCCCACATCGACCACTGCTGGCTGCTCACCCCCAACTGCCCAACGCCACGCGCTGTTAACATCCAGCTGCCACTGCCCCACACTACAATGGCAGACAACAATGCAAACTAGCCACAGACTGCACACAGCACAGCCAGTGATTTTCATACAGAGCGCTACGTAACGTTGCCAATAAGAAAACATAAACAGCCTACTTACATAGCCCCCATGCTCCCCACAAAAATTTTACAAATTGTTTTGGGCAGTGGCCAATAATGATTTGATAAAATTTTTCATAATTATAATAACAAAGATATCAAATGCACACACTTATTGATACAATGTTGGTCAAAAGCTAAAATTTTCTCACAGTCCATAAAGACAGTCCTGATCATTCATCACAGTAACATTCCAGTGTTTTCCTCAAAGTCTGAGCAGTAAAAGAAAATGCACACGGAAGTAATGGATTTCCATGCAATCTTGAAGAAGTAGTGTTGTCCTTCCAACGGAAAGACAGTGCTGACTCTTGACATGCAGACAGGTAATGGGCCACAACAGAGCAAACCCACAGCAGAGTCAGTCGAAATTTTGAAGAGTATTGGTAGGTAGGTCATCACAGAGCAGACCCACTGTAGTCCTGGTAGAGATTACGGTATTGGTCAGCCACCAGAGGTGCAGACCCACTGCAGTCCTTGTAGAAATAATGGTATTGGTGAGTCAGCAAAGGATTAGACCCACTGTAGTCCTTGTAAAAATAATGGTATTGGTGAGTCAGCAAAGGTGTAGACCCACTGTAGTCCTTGTAGAAATAATGGTATTGGTGTGCCATCAGAGGTGCAGACCCACTGTGGTCCGTGTTGAAATAATGGTAATGGTGGACCATCAAAGATGCAGACCCACTGTAGTCCTTGTAGAGACGGCTAGCAGCCATCTGTTGCAACTGTGCAGGTGCACAATCACCATCGAAGAGTCTTGCGGACAATATAGCAAGTCCATAAACCACCACTTTTGCACTCACCAAGTTTTTGAAATTGTCCTTAGAACCAGCAATGCTGTTATCCAGTCCCTTGCTGAATTATTAACACACGTGCAATCACTAAGAGCCCCTACTTCTCACATATTGCCCATATACTATGACCAACAGAAATGTGTACAGTGAAATGGAACTTACAAGTTAACAATATGATGAACTGGCGTCAATTACAATTTTATAACATAAGAATACAATTACAAAGGTAAAATATACATAATTAAAAACATAATAATACAGATAACATTTGTAGTAATAGGGGCTTTACAAAAGAACAGAAATAAACATATACATCAGTGTTACAGGAATTGTGACATAAGTACATACATAAAAGATCAGAATAACTTTTGAAACATCAACTTCACACATGAGCATTAATACAAAACAGAATAAATAATGTCTAAACATCTTTACAAAGAAAATAACATAGTATTTGAAAAATTCTACAACATAAATCTTATTAGCTAAACACATAAAGACAGGAAAAAGATAAATACATAAGGGTACATAAACACATAGCGGAATAATACAAAGGAAAAGGACAGGGTTCGTTTTCAGTGTGACATTTGGTACTGCAGTCCAACCCAAAACTTCATTCCATAGATCTTTCGTCTTATTTCAACATAGGTTTCCACCAAAAAAATCCTATCCAAGCATGCTTTCTGTATTTATATGTTCACATATTTCTTACCTCGTTATTTATTTTCCATTATCTTACCTCATCATTTATTTCCAAGAAAATCCTACCTAAACCTGTTGCCCCTAAACCCTACATTTTTGGTTCATATCCTCTTTCAAAATACTTTTTTGGCCAAACCATTTTCTTATAACTTCTCAATGCATTTCTTCCCATTCATCACAACTTGTTCTCTTATATAGTCTACCCCCTCTTAAGCTAACTTAAATCAACTGAGATCAGATATATATACCAAGGGACGAGGCAATGCAGCACCACATAACAAATTAACACAAACAGCAATGACAACAAATTCAAATTGGCAAAGCAATTGCAATATTACAACTAATATAAGGCACTGTGCAGCAAACAAGAAAAATAAATCCGTAGTAAAACTGGCTTAACAGAGTAATACAAAGTCAAATTCTGTAACATTATGCCTGGCAAACAGCAACAGCAAATGCAATAACTTATATCTAAACATGACAAAGCTCAATCAGAAAAAATATTACAGTAAAAATGGCAATGTTTAATACCTATGTCACATCTTAACACTAGAGTGATGCATCACTGTAACTTGCTCTAGCAGACAAGTTACCAAGTCACTGACAAAAATTATGCATGCAATTCCTGTGAAGTGGAAATGTTTTTTTGTGCTCCCTCACCTTTTTTTGGAGTACATCCATCATAAAGTTATTTTTTACTGGATCTGTAGGCATAAAATATTTATATCAGTACATCTATTAAATTTTATTTTAACCAATGCTGCAGTGCAGCTAGAAACTAGATATTAGACAAAATGAGTAAATAAATACATAAAGCAAGCCAAATGGCATTTCTCTCAACTAGTATGACAATAGCTGTGAAATGTTTCTCATCGTTTCGTTAGGCATTTTAGTAAATATCATAAATTAAGAGCTCCACAGTATAATCATATGTTTTCAAGTTTGAGCGTGTCGTATTTGCGATGCTTTCTACAGAGGAATGTCAATAGCGAGGATAATGGCCTCCCTTTTTTTTTACCTGTACCTCTGAAAAGGCATACACTAATGGCCATTTCTCCAGGCGTCTGACACAGCTGGGTGCCCACGACGCATTACATGCAGGTTGTCGCTTAACTTTCTTACGGAAATATTTACGACAATAGTTCCCGCTACAGTGACAGTCTCATATAAAAATATTTCGCAGGTCAAGAATTTGCGTTACAAATCTGTAGAAACAAAATCCTATTGATATAACAGAGTCCAAAAAATTTTCGGCGGCAATATAATACATTCACGCATTTACATAAATTTCATAACTCTTAAAGTACGAATCTTGGTTTCCAACAACCTTTTTCACAAACCAGTGTCCCTAACCACTACTCATTATTCCTTACCTTATTTGTCAACACTTCTTCAATATTTCATGATAACAGATACGTAGCATACTCAAATAACGCATATAGCATCAGCTTATTGATCATAAACATACCGCAATGGCATAATACACATAGTCATCGTAATAATAACATCATAATACCTCAGTCAACTCTCAAAATCGTCATAGCTTCCTCCAATAATTTCAAAACCTAAAAATGGTTCTCTGCTTATTTCAGTAGTGTCATCTACCTCAAATGTACTTAAAATCATGATCCCATACCAAATACATCATTCAAAGCTCTCATAGCACCACAATGGTTCCAAAAAAATATGAACAGTTCACAAAGTATAGACAAAATACAATATCATAAATGTGAAATTATCCAACTGTGTAATTGCGTAAACATGTGTCACTGACATAAAATAAATTTTTGTTTCTCTTTTAAATAATCTGATAGCTGTGTAATTCTGTGTTGGAGAAATATGGTACCGATGTGTAAAGTTGTATAAGCAAATACCATATTAGCTAGGGATCCTTGTGCTTGCCACACACATGGTACACAAAGTAAGCGTGTACCCCCCTGAGGATTAATGTAATTATACCCTCAGGTGTTAAAGATTACAGAAATTGAATGAAATGTATCATGGAAAACTTTCTTTGTAATTCAAAAATCTTGAAAAATAAATGGTTTAAGTACAAAATTAATCACTCAAATGCGTGTCCTGTAGCGCTAAATGTGCGTCTTGCTGTAAGATAATTCTGTGGAACTGTCGTAGTTATCGTCCTCCGTAAGCAAAGTTCTGCTGAAGTCAATGTACTTACCTCATCATGAACAAAAGTGAAATGCTTTGCGTATAGATATCGTAGTTATTACGTACCTTACCGTGATAAAGAAAGTACTATAATGTAACGTATTGTTGTGCTACAGAAAGGGCTGTCTCATTGTAGCTATACCACAAAAGTTACTACTAAAACATGTTTTACTTTCCAGAATAATACAGAAAAACTGTGCAGATATAAAACAGTAACACCGCAAAAGCAACATTGTGAATTGTCACTCATTAGTAGCGTCGTGATAAAATCGTGTAGCTGTCACATAAACTAACCACTGTGTCATCTGGTATCTCACAGAAAGTACTTTAAATCTAGAAAGTATTTTCAAGTAAACCAAAATGTTGCATTAAAACCTCATTAGTAGTACCAGTGTATGTTCTAAGTATATACGCTTTATAGTCGTTACGTAATCGTGCAACTAACAAGCAAGAATGTACACACACAATAACACTGTGACGTCTGTTCACTATAACAATGCATTTGTAATTTCGGTTTAAATAAGTTCTCTTGGTTCTTGACTGGATGTTTAACTTCAAACCATTGTTGCTTATTAGCAGTTTCTAAGTATGACAAATTCTACTAGTAGCGTGAAGTGAAAAATTTTATTGGAAAGACTTAAGTTAAAAAGCAGATTATCTTTCAATAAACGGTTTTTCATGTGAAATGTGGTGCAAGCTTTTACTCTTCCTACTATGCAGAGCTCTAGGTTCAATGGAATTATCATGTGGTATATGGTACATCGGTAAAGAATGCTCCAATTTTTCTCTAGGTTAGCGTCTATGTTAATTTTTTCTAGGGCAGCTGGCGCACGTGACTGCCTGCAGTGAGAGTCATTGTCTGCTATCTCTTTGTTGGCGTGCGTCGTTATTGGGATTAGGAGACCTAACTTCTACAAATTCACCTTGCCGAGAAGGCCCAGCCCTGTTTGAATCCCGCCAGTTCTGATGCAATTCAGGTCTGTCGTTACGATCATATCGTCCGTCGTCATGTCGGTAGATTCCATAGTTTCTTTCTTGTCGGTCACGTGGTGGAGAATTTCTCCCTGAATCGTATCTGCGCGCTGGACTGTTGCGTCTAAAGTTATTCTGTCTCCCTTGATAATAATTATTTTGGTTCCCATATTGTCTGTTTCTCTGACTGTCTCTGTGATAGTCACTACCACGGAGAGGTGATCTTTCCCTGTAATTATTACTACTCTGCCAACGCTTGTCATACGGGTGGTGTCTGTTTTGGTCACGATTTGTGTTGTGAGAATAGTCTTGTTGTGTCCAGTTATTATTTCTTTTATCGCGGAATTGCGACGGATGTGACCTGTAATTGTTGTGTTCCTGTTTTCGCGCTCCGCGATTGTCAGTGTCAATTTCTAATTCTTGTAAGAGTCCCTGAAAAGCTTCAATGTCGTCTTTGCAACGTCCTGCCAAAATAATATGTCGTAAATGTTCAGGTAATTTGATTAAGCAAATGCGGATGAGTTCTGAGGTGCTGTATGGGTTTGACAGGTACTGATTCTTGTGCAACATGTCTTCAAAATATTTCACAAGACTGGAGAATTCAGATTGTTCCAAATGTTTCATCATTATGATGCTATGTTTTACTCGGCCTTGTGTAGCTTGAGACCAATATGCTGAGAGGAAGGCATGATAAAATTCTCCTTCACTGTGGCAATCGTGAATGACCGATCGCATTCTTACAGCTGGTTCATTCTCTAAATAGCCACACATAAATTCTAATCTGTGCTCTAATGACCAGTTGGGAGGAAAACAATGATAGAATTGATGAAGCCATGCTTGTGGATGAATGTCGTTGCCAGAATTCTTAAATGTATTGAATTTACGTGTAGTAATAAACAGCTTATAGTCAAAATCATCATGTCGCCGAGTCGCATATAGGTCATTGTTACTTCGTTTCGGCGGTTCCATCTCAAAATTCGGTGTACCTTGCCAATTTCTTTCATAATTTCCGAAGGAACCCGTGTTATTATTTTGTGGCTGTTCCGTATTTCTACGTCCCTCTTCTCGTATCGGAGCGCGAGTAACCTTTGAAATACGTAATTCTTGTATTATCTGTGTCAGCTGATCTTGTACTTCCCGGATTTCTCTTTGGTGTTGCGTATGAATTTGATTCTGATTTTGTTTGAATTTCCTGATTTGTTCGCAGTCTTCTGTGTCATTAAAGACTACCCGCTTTGTGTAATTCAGATTATCATCTACCTTTGTAGATAAATTATTTAGCTGATCCGAAAGTTCAACTACTTTCTTTGATAACGAACTAATTTCCTCCATGTGTCTTTCTGAACCAATTTCTACTGTGTCCTTTAACTTTTCCTGAGTTTTTGCAAGTTGTGTAACCGAATTGGTAGATGCAACTGAGTCAATTTTAGCTTGCAAGGTCTCATGATTTTCATGAACAATAGTTTGCAGTTCTTTTACGGCTGCTTCGTGATTCTGTAATGCATTTTCATGTCGCGAAAAAATAGGTTGAAAATGCTCACAAATTTGTGTTTTTACGTCATTGCGGACTTTTTGACATTTCGATTCGATTTTCAGTAACTCAGCAGTTAAACCTTTATGCATTTGTTCAAGAGTTTGTTCCAATGAGTCTAACTTTTGAAGCTGTTGCTGTGTTTGTCTCTGATTTTGTTCCATCGTGTCTAACTGTTGAAGATTTTGTTCCATTGTGTCTAACTTTTGAAGATTTTGTTCCATTGTGTCTAACTTTTGAAGCTTTTGTCCCATTTCTTGTATTAATTGCAACAACAATGTACTGGTGTCTGAAACATGCTCCTCAGTGCTTTTCGGCAGCGAATTTGCACCGGCAACATTCACATTTTGACAAGCAGAAAATGTGTCTTGGCTTATTTGAGAAAACAGTGAGTACCCAAAACCTCAATCTACAGTATTTGCAAGATTGTGTCCTGTCATTTCGGATTCCTGAGGCGAGCTGTTGCCGACGGATCGATCGATAATGCAACCCTGTTCACTATTTGTTTCACTGTCTACGCCATAATTTGCCGCCCGCTCCATTTCCCTATGCACAGTTACCAAATTACTACTTTGAATATTAGTTAATTCATTACATGGTGGCGCTTACACACTGCTTTTGTCTTCACTGTCATTTCTCAGTTTACTTTGGAGCCTAGTATTACGTTTTTCACACACCATTATTGTCACAATATTTCACACGATAACACAGAAAATAAGAGAACACATTAGCATAGCGCTGAAAATGATATCTAGTTAATTGCAAGCTGCGAAATACTTGGTGCAAATTTACATGCGTTCCACACCTGTTTTACTGTACAACAATGAAAGACTGTAACTACAAAGGAGATTCTCTCTACAATTACGCGCTAGCAATAAACAAAATCTACGCTAATTACACAAACTACAAGAAAAAGAATCAGAAGATACCAGTGAGGTATCCTGGCAGGGTTGCCATATGAAACATCACCTTAGAACAATTATACATGACTGTGTTTAAACTGACACACAATATTTTTAGCGCAACGCAATCTGACTTTCAATAATCCCTACAAAAGAATATCCCTGACTAACATTAACCTATACCTTTCACAAATCACTTACCTCACAAAAATCGTCGTTACTCGAACTACTGCAATACAGTGAGCGCCACTACTGCCAGCTAAATAAAAGATTCAAACTATGGAAGGCACTAACTACTGATAGGCATAGTTAGCAAATGAAAGATTTTAATACAGAGCAAACAATGTATTTACTTTAATAGTGTTGAAAAATCATAATATACATAGCAGTTCATGACATCCAGTCTTACAAATTTTAAAACTCCGCCATCTCTCTCCCCACAGCACCACTGCTGGCGGCTGACCCCCAACTGCCCAATGCTACGCGCTGTTAACATCCACCTGCCGCTGCCCCACACTACAATGGCAGACAACAATGCCAACTAGCCACAGACTGCACACAGCACAGCCAGTGATTTTCATACACAGCGCTACATAACGTTGCCAATAAGAAAACATAAACAGCCTACTTACACATGTACCTTTGTGAACTTATCATTTCTGAGAACGCATGCTGTTACAGCGTGATTACCTGTAAATACCACATTAATGCAATAAATACTCAAAATGAAATCCGTCAAACTCAATGCATTTGGCAATACGTGTAACGTCATTCCTCTCAACAGCGAACAGTTCGCCTTCCGTAATGTTCACACATGCATTGACAACGCGCTGACGCATGTTGGCAGGCGTTGTCGGTGGATCACGATAGCAAATATCCTTCAACTTTCCACACAGAAAGATATCCGAAGACGTCAGATCCGGTGAACGTGCGGGCCTTCATATGGTGCTTTGACGACGAATCCACCTGTCATGAAATATGCTATTCAATACCGCTTTAAGCGCACGTGAGCTATGTGCCGGACATCCATCACGTTGGAAGTACATCGCCATTCTGTCATGCAGCGAAACGCCTTGTAGTAACATCAGTAGAACATTACGTAGATCAGCATACATTGCACCATTTAGATTTTTTTTTTTTTTAAATGGTTCAAATGGCTCTGAGCACTATGCGACTTAACATCTTTGATCATCAGTCCCCTAGAACTTAGAACTACTTAAACCTAATTAACCCAAGGACAGCACACAACACCCAGCCATCACGAGGCAGAGAAAATCCCTGACCCCGCCGGGAATCGAACCCGGGAACCCGGGCGTGGGAAGCGAGAACGCTACCGCACGACCACGAGATGCGGGCGCACCATTTAGATTGCCATCGATAAAATGTGGGCCAATTATCTTTCCTTCCATATTGCCGCACCGCCCCAAGGTCGAAGATGTTCCACTTGTCGCAGCCATCGTGGATTTTCCATTGCCCAGTAGTGCATATTAGGCCGCTTTACGTTACTGCTGTTGGTGAATGACACTTCCTAGCAAAATACAAAGCGTGCAAAAAATCTGTAATCGTCCCGTAATTTCTCTTGTGCCTAGTGGCAGAACTGTACACGACGTTGAAAGGCGTCGCCATGCAATTCCTAGTGCATAGAAATATGGTACGGGTGCAATCGATGTTGATGTAGCATTCTCGACACCGACATTTTTGAGATTCCCGATACTCGCGAAGTTTGCCTGCTACTGATGTGCGAATTAGCCACGACAGTAGCTAAAACACTTACTTGGAGATCATCATTTGTTGCAGGTGGTGGTTGACGTTTCACATGAGGCTGAACGCTTCCTGTTTCCTTAAATAACGTAACTATCCGGCGAACGGTCAGGACACTTGGATGATGTCGTCCAGGATACCGAGCAGCATACATAGCACACGTCCGTTGGGCATTTTGATCACAATAGCCGTACATCAACACGATATCGACCTTTTCCGCAATTGGTAAACGGTCCATTTTAACACGGGTAATGTATCACGAAGCAAATACCGTCCGCACTGGCGGAATGTTACGTGATACCACGTACTTATACGTTTGTGACTATTACAGCGCCATCTATCACAAAGCGAAGAAAGTGGTCCAACTAAAACATTCATATTTCATTACATACTACACGAATATGTAATAAAAAGTCGGGTTTCCTATTCAAAAAAACGCAATTGATATCCGTTTGACCTATGGCAGCGCCATCTATCGGGCCAACCATAGCGCCATCTGGTTTCCTCCTTCAAGCTAGACGAGTGTCGTTCCTTGTAGTTTCTTCGTTTGATGCTTATTTCGTGAGATATTTGGGCCGGTCACTATCAATGGACCATCCTGTGTACTCCGCTAGCCACCAAGCTGTGTGTGGTGGAGGGCACTATTAGCGCCAAAGTCATATTTCCCCCCCCCCCCCTCCCCCTTTATTCCACTCACGGATCGCGCGAGGGAAGAACGCCTGTCTGAACGCCTCAGTACGAGCTCTAACTTCCATTATCTTTTAATGGTGATCATTGCCCGATGTGAAATTTGGTGGTAATAATACATGCTCTACTTCCTCGGCGGAGATCGGATTTTGCAATTTAGTGAGCAGCCCCTTCCGTTTTGCCCGCCGTCTATCTGCAAATGTGTCCCACTTCAAACTTTCCATCAGATATGTAACGCTCTCGCGATAGCTAAATGTACCAATCACGAATCTTGCCGCTCTTCTTTGGACGTACTCAGTCTCTTGAATCAGACCCAACTGGGAAGGGTCCTATACATTCCAACAGTACTTTAAGAGTGGACGAACTAATGTATTGTAAGCAATCTCCTTTGTTGAAGGACTGCATCGCTTCAGGATTCTACCAATCAACCGCAATTTAGAGTTCGCTTTACCCGTTACTTGTGTAATCTGAGTGTTCCGTTTGAGATCATTTCGAATAGTCACATCCAGATACTTGACGGATGTTACCGCTTGCAAAGACTAGGCATTTATTTTGTACATTAATGGGGATTTTAGCTTTGTTATACGCAGCAGGTTACACTTACTAATATTGAGAGACAACTGCCAGTCATTACACCACGCATTTACTTTCTGCAAATCCTCATTGACTTGTTCACATCATTCGTGAGATACTACTTTCCTGTAGACTACAGCATTATCGGCAAACAGTCTAATGCCACTGTCAATACTATCAACCAGATCGTTTATGTAAATCGTAAAAAGCAGCTAACCTATTACACTGTCCTGGGGCACACCTGATTTTGCTCTTGTTTCTGTTGAAGTCTCCCCATTCCAGATGACATACGGCTCTCTATCTGTTAGAAAACTTTCTATCCAACCGCATACGTCATCGGATAGACCGTAAGCGCGCACTTTTTGGAGCAAGCGACAGTGCGGAACTGAGTCGAATGCCTTTCGGAAGTCGAGGAATATGGCATCAGCCTGGGATCCGGTATCTAGAGCCTGTTGTATATCATGCACAAGGAGGGCCAGCTGCGTCTCGCATGGCCGGCCAGTGTGGCCGAGCGGTTCTAGGCGTTTCAGTCTGGAACCGCGCTGCCGTTACGGTCACAGGTTCGAATCCTGCCTCGGGCATGGATGTATGGAATGTCCTTACGTTAGTTAGGTTCAAGTAGTTCAAAGTTCTAGGGGACTGATGACGTCAGATGTTAAGTCCCATAGTGCTCAGAGCCATTTGAAGCATTTGTGTGTGTGTGTGTGTGTGTGTGTGTGTGTGTGTGTGTGTCATGTATGGCCGCTGTTCACTAAAACCGTGCTGCTTTCTGCATATGAGCTTCTCAGAGTCTAGAATGGTCATTATGTCTGAACACAAAATATGTTCCATGATTCTACAACAAATCGATGTCAGTGAAATTGGCCGGTAATTATGTGCATCCGATTTTCTACCCTTTCTATAGATTGCTGTGACCTGGGCCTTCTTCCAGTCCCGTGGAACTTTCTGCTGTTCCAGTGATCTCTGATAGATGATGGATAATAATGGTGCTACATTTGTAGCATAGTCAACATAAAATCTGACGGGAATACCGTCTGAGCCAGATGCCTTCCTGGCGTCTAAGGATCTTAACTGTTTTACAATCCCAGATATTAAATGATGCCTTGACAGCCAAATTCACCTGAACTGATCCCAATGAAATATATCTAATATCCTATTGGGCAACAGTTTCACCTGCACAAAGCACCTAACCGTAATATTTGATAATTGCATGGCCTGGCTGTAGATATCTTGTGCACATACTTTTAGAAATCTACCAAGCTCTTTTCGAATCCATTCGATGCAGGAGCGCTGCTGTATTTCGCTGCAGTGTTGGACCAACGCACTACTGAACAGATGTTTTTAATTTTTTGGTTCAACACTGAATACAAAATTGTTAAGGCTTTCGTGGCCACTTGTTGACAAACTGCCTATTGGCTTCTGTCTCGGGTTCTTCGGTCGACGTTCATCTATTGATTTTTCTGACGTTTCACCAGCACGAGTGGCTGGCATTGTCAAAGCTTCACCCTCCATTGCCGGTGGTGAACTGGAGGCGAGCTCGCGGCCGCAGACTATATGTACCTGGCGCGCCAACGTCCGAGGGCTTCTCCGCGGCCATTTCCGGTGCGGTTCTCCTCTTGCTACCTGCGACGGTCGTTCGCTGCAGTACGGGCAGTCAGGATCCGTTTACCTTAAGGCTTTCCTCTTTCTTGTTGCAACTGTTCGCGTGTTTATGGATTTCTACAGCTTCTCTGAACAAGCGCGTGTGATTGCGCTTCTCTACAGCCAGAATTTCCGTGTCGGCGAATTTTATTACGTGGTCGGTCTCATTCAGTGCGTGCTCTGTCACGGCCGATTTCTCCACCGGCCCCAACCTGCAATGTCGCTTATGCTCTTTGATCCTGGTGTTAATTGATGTCGGAATGACTGGACGATCAATTAACACCAGGATCAAAGAGCATAAGCGACATTGCAGGTTGGGGCCGGTGGAGAAATCGGCCGTGGCAGAGCACGCACTGAATGAGACCGACCACGTAATAAAACTCGCCGACACGGAAATTCTAGCTGTAGAGAAGCACTATCACACGCGCTTGTTCAGAGAAGCTGTAGAAATCCATAAACACGCGAACAGTTTCAACAAGAAAGAGGAAAGCCTTAAGGTAAACGGATCCTGACTGCCCGTACTGCAGCGAACGACCGTCGCAGGTAGCAAGAGGAGAACCGCACCGGAAATGGCCGCGGAGAAGCCCTCGGACGTTGGCGCTCCAGGTACATATAGTCTGCGGCCGCGAGCTCGCCTCCAAGGGAGCGGCTGGCGACGCTCGACAGCTTGGCGCGAAAGCGCAAAAGCAGCTCGAGTCGCACCGGCTAATCACCGAACTTTTCGAGGCGGACGTCTCTCCCACCAAAACAACTACACTAAACATCACTTTACACTCACCTGTCACTGGACAGTCATGTACCATTCTCCCACCGGCGCCGCAGCCTCAAGAGACCGAGGCAGCAGTGGCGGATGTGGATACAGAAAACCACTACACAGAGCCCTGGCAGGTGGAGGGCCCAAAACGCAGACCCAAAAAAACACCAGCACAAACAAGCGAGCAACCAAACTCGCTAGGCAACCGAAAGGCGCTGTTGCCTACACCCACTAGCTCATCTCAGGCTAGCAGCATTAACACAAAACAAAACGCAAACACAACTGTGGCGAACAACAACAAAGCACACAAAGCCACAGCAGTGCCCACACAACACAAGACTGGTTTCCCCCCAGTTGTTATGCAAAACTACGGGAACCTTAGTGCCCTTAACGCTGCATTCGCGGAGAGGCACATAAACAGCACATTACATGCAAAGTACTCGGGGGATAGGGCCTCACTGTACGTTGCCACAGACAACGAATATAAAGATCTTCTGACCTTCCTCAAAGATCGGAAGATCGAACATTACACGTACAGAACGCTGGACGAGAGAACCCAGCAGTACGTGATCAAGGAAGTGGACCCAAGCACCCCCAACGAGACAGTACATGCGGCCCTTTGTTATCTGGGATTCGACTGTAAAAGTGCCTCCCGGATGACAGGGTTCCGTACACACGCACCGTTACCACACTACATGGTTGAGTTAGCCGACACGGCTGATTCCCGCGCCATCCTGCAGATAAAGAGCTTTCTGCGGATGGACGTACGTGTAGAACTCTGCGAACCACCCAACGTCCCCCAACAATGCAACAACTGCCAGCGGTTCGGCCACTCGGCCCTCCGCTGCGGCCTGGCAACTCCCTGCCGCGGATGCGCTGGCAATCACAGATCCAACACATGCACACAAATACAGCCAAACCAGCGACGCTGTGCCAACTGCGGTGGGCCCCATGCGGCAAACTTCAGGCAGTGCAACTCATACAAACAGGCGCTGAAGCGAAAACAAGACAAAAGCAGGGTACTGTACGACATACCACGCCCAAGGCCAGCGCCGAACCCAGTAAGGAACGGCGTAACGTTTGCCACGGTGGCACGCCCTGGCGGAACGGCACAGGCTGCGGAACCTCAGCGCCCTACACACAGACGTGAAACAACCGCTGCAACAGCCACACAACAACCACAGGCAACACCTGAAACCCAACAAGCATCGGTACCAACACCTATGCCCCCAAACAACACGACCCCACTCCCGGAAATCACGTGCTGCGAAGAAACGCACCATATACAGGTAAACACACCCACACAAGAACCCCCCGAACCCCAAGCCCAGAGGAGGAATAGACGTACACGCAAACACAGGGCGGGGAACACGAAATCACCACAACAGGCCACACAGCAACAACAGAACAGCAACACACAGGAAAACAGTCAACAAGACACTGAGACTGTAACTCACACTACCATCCCCCTCACCACAGAAGTAACACAGGCGCCACAACCTCTGTCACAAAGCACAAATGCCGCTCCTAACAACACACCAATACCCGCACAAGCGGCCGCTAACTCCACAACAGCACCTCAGGCTGCCACACCCAACACCAACACACCACCTGGCGGAATACTGGAAACACTATTCCCCCGACACACGACCGTTCAAATCCTTACCAAGGTGCTGACGGCCGTCACTACACTCATCACTCAGCTCATGAGCGCCGAACTCGGGCAATACTGGGCTGTCATACACACTGCCATCACAACACTCTTTCACACTCTTACATGAATAATATACCACACCCGGCCCCTAACGCAGACCCGCATACACTATCACGGATCCTGTTCTGGTATGCAGACTCGATCCACAACAAAAGGGCAGAATTTGCCGCGTTCATGGAGCGCAAGGGAATCCTTGTCGCGCTACTGAGCGAGACTAAACTTAAACCGCACAAACAATTAAACTTTCCTGGCTATTGTGTCTATAGTACCGACCGACCGGGCGACGCCGTGGCAGGTGGAACTGCAATCGTCATACACAAAGACATTGAGCACACAAACATAGAGCTCCCTGAACTGGAAAAAATCGAGGCTACGGCCGCCAGAGTCAAGTTCAACGGAGCCTACACCACACTGATATCGGTATACAACAGCCCTGTAGGCATCTCAACACGTGATATCAGCACATTACTCAACATTTCACCGCGAGTAATAGTCGCTGGAGATCTGAACGCAAAACACCCAGAATGGAATTCACACATACGAAATCCCAACGGCAAAAAACTGTACGAACATTCGCTAGGTAGAAACTACATTATACTAGCGCCGACTGAACCGACGCACATTCCCTATCATAGGGGACACAGGCCAGACGTGATAGACATGGCCCTCATCAAGGGCATTACAGCGACACTCAACGTTGCCGTTGAAAACGATCTGCCCTCAAACCACCAACCTGTAATACTATACATTGAGGAAACACTGCAGCACACGGAACAACGCAAGATGTTGGACTACGGGCGGGCGAATTGGACATTGTTCAAGCAAACGCTTGATAGCCACATCCCACCTATACACGAAATCAACGAAACAGGACAAATTGACGAGGCAGTAGAAACCCTCACTAACGCCGTCCGGGACGCAATGGCAGGCACCATACCTGATCGCACCTCACAACAACGCAGTGCGGCCCTGCCCCTGGAAATCCTGGGCCTAATCTCAATGAGGAATCGCCTCAGGAGACAATGGCAGCGCACCAGGCGTCCGTACTTCAAACGGCACATTAACGGACTACAGGGCATCATACACGATAAAATACAAACACATAGAACACAACAGTGGAATCAAAAACTCGAAGGGCAGGACACCGCACGACCTGGCGTGTGGCAGCTAGCCCGACACTTCACCAGGGAGAAAATATACACCCCAACGCTTCAAGGGCCTGACGGACCTGCATACTCAGCGGAAGAGAAAGCAGAACTAATGGCTCGAACACTCGCAGCGTCATTCACATCGAATCTGGTACCATCAGATCCAGTGTTCACACTTGCTACTGACCAAGAGGTTACACGCATTATAGCCCAACCATCGCGCGACGACATTCGACATGCTAGCACAGCCGAAGTCTCCTGGGCTATAATGCATTCCGCTGCTAGGAAAGCCCCTGGTCATGATGGCATTCAAAACCGTGTCCTCCAGTAGTTCACGGATAAAGCAACTGAGTACCTAACACACATAACGAATGCCATACTAAAACACCAACACTTCCCCGCCTTTTGGAAGGCAGCCAAGGTCCTGATGTTCAGGAAGCCGGGGAAAGACCACAGCCTCCCACAAAATTACTGACCCATCAGCCTTCTGGGTTCGCTCAGTAAGATTGTTGAGAAGGTGATTCTCAAACGCATCACTAGGCACTGCATAACAAATGACATCCTGAGACCGGAGCAATTCGGCTTCAGGAATCACCACTCCACAACACAACAACTCCTACGGGTCGTTGAACATATAACACATGGCTTCAACATAAGCAAAGCTACAGGGGCAGTGTTCCTGGACATCGAAAAGGCTTTGGACCGTCTATGGCACAACGGCCTCATCCGCAAACTCAGAGACGCGGGATTCCCTGACGGGCTGCTGCGTCTAATACACTCATACCTCACAGACAGGAGTTTCAACACTGACGTGCAGGGAAAACAATCAACACAACACGGTATACACGCGGGAGTGCCCCAGGGAAGCATCCTAGGGCCCCTACTGTTTAACCTCTACATAAACGATCTCCCAACCACACACAACACAATGATGGCAATCTACGCGGATGACACAGCCATCCTTGCGCAAGATTGGAAACCATCAAACATTACGTCACGCCTACAGACTGCACTCAGAGTGGCCGAGCCTTGGTTGGAGAAATGGCGTGTTAGAGTAAACGTCGACAAGTGCGAAGCCGTTCTGTTCACTAGAAGACCGAAGCAACTGCGCAAACACCGCTACTGCAGACCAATAACTCTACATGCACGTCCAATACGTTTCCGTGAGAAAGTCAAATACCTCGGTGTCTGCCTGGACCGGAAATTACTCTGGGGGGACCACATACAACACATGACCAACCGAGCTAGCGCGAGACTCAAACAGCTCTATCCTATGCTCAACAGGCGTAGCACACTGAACAGAAGGGTGTCGAGGTCCATGTACATGACACTTATCCGACCCCTGATGACGTACGCAGCTCCTGTCTGGGGATACGCTGCGCCTACACGCCTGCGCCGTCTGCAGCTCATACAAAACAAAGTACTCAAAATCATAAGCAATGCTCCACGATACACACGCATCGCGGACCTTCACCGGGAATACCGACTTGAGACTCTCACGGAGGTAATCAACAAACTCACCACAAGACTATACAGAAACTCCAGACATTCGCAGAACCCGTTTATTCTGAATCTGGGGAACTACGATCACAACCATAGATGGAAACATAAAAGACCAAAAGACATACTTGTAAGGACATAACATCTATGGCCAAGCATACGCAAACATAACGGCACAGGCGAGCCCCTGTTAATCAGACGCCATTACTGGATATCCAGCTGGAATACACTGCCGAATAACTGGCACCACACAGGGAAGCCGTACCGTACACTGCATGCAAACAAGCTCCACCCATCCCCCACACAGCGAGATGATCTATGGCCTATCTCCCACTACTGTATAACGATCTTGATTGTTCCAGGAATGCAGCAGCAGCAGCAACTGGGACACATCGCCATCGCCTGTCATGGTAATGATGCATGATACCTATACTAACAAATCCAACCTTGCATGAACTATCGCAGCTAGTAAGCCACTACTGCTCTTACTACCCATCCCACTGTCGCAGAGGTTTTTTTCCCACGGCACGAGCCATGGCACTTTTTTCCCTCTGCTCTTCAAATCGCTACCCTCACTCGCGTTTCGTCCACTATCTGTCACCTGATGGACCGTGTTAATGCGTAGCCTTACCCAGACGCACGGACAACATCACAGCCCAGCATCCTGTGATCCACTTACTAGATAACTAACATGGTTACGGAGGTGACAGTAGAACTTTTGGTTTGGTCACCACGTTGGTGCGGGCGTGGAGGGGCCCCATCTCTTTTTTTTAGCTCGCCTCCAGTTCACCACTGGCAATGGAGGGTGAAGCTTTGACAATGCCAGCCACTCGTGCTGGCGAAACGTCAGAAAAATCATTAGATGAACGTCGGCCGACGAACCCGAGGCAGAAGCCAATAGGCAGTTTGTCAACACTGAATATTTTATGGAGGACCGAGTCGTGCGTATCTTGAGAAACTGCTCCTGTAAATCTATTGTAGTCGCAAGTCAATTATTATCTTTTTCTGCTGTAACGAATTGATTATCAGTAGTCATATAACATAAATTACTTTGATGTGGAAACTTAAGTCGAAATCAGATTTGTAGCTTCATTTATTGCTAGGATTAAATACGAGAGTCACAGACTGCTGAAATATTCTTTTGACTGCATGGTGTAAAGACGAAAATGATGAAACAAGCCGCAGCTTCATTCTTTTACGCCAGTACCAAATAGCTTACAAAACTATGACGAGCTTCTATACATATTGCTATAATAACTGAATCATTTAAATTTTGAAATCAATCCTGAAATAACTATTACAGTTACATGTCGCAAAGATTACCTTAACTTTTGTAATAATGAGAAAAGGAAAGACTTAAATGGAAAACATTGTTCTCAATATTTACAAAGACACTTGTGAGACTGTAACAAACAGACATTATATTCTTCAATAGCGAGAAGACCAGAGGAAGATGAGCTGTCTTTCCGAAAATGATATAAAAAAAAAAAAAAAAAAAAAAAAAAAAAAAAAAAAAAAAAAGATCACAGCATCATTAAATTGTGTAAAGCAAATCATTCCTCAATTGAACAAGTTTATTTGGTGATAACCTACGAGCAGCATCCTCCCTGCATTACATTTTGCCTTTCATTATCACTGCCATGGAGTGAATTTCAGTGTAGCCTGTTTCTCTCCATTTCCTCCGATACAAATAAGTGTTAGTTCTGGCGAAGCTGAAGTGGATTTTTCACTGCTTCATATCACTGGAGCCATCTGAAGCTGAGTGATTTGATGATGGCTAAACTGCGACTACCTACGCTCTTCCAGCATGCACAAAGGTCGGTTAGTATTTCCCTTACCTCTTGATATGGGACCGTATGCATGCATGTTGGAAGGAACATGATGTTGCACCTCTGGCACTGCACTATCGTATTTGTACGCCGAAAATGGACAAGCGACTTTCAACTGAAATGTATCCGCTTTACGGCAGTATACATAATGAATGTACGAGTGTAAGTTGTACAGACATGCTTGACAGCAAGTGGAAGTTCGAGACTGGGAGTGAGGCGTGCTCGGATAGCATATTGATCAGGCGACTGCTCGCGGTAAGTCCCAGTTCGGTGAAAATTTTCGTTGTTGTCATTCCAGTATACAGCTGACGGTTCTCCATGTCGCCAATGCGAATACATTTCGTGTATTTAATAACGGCTGCAGTCGCAGCAGTACCTGATCTGCATGCTGAAGATTATACGACTAGATCAGATAAGGTACTGGCTAGAACTGGGGAGAGAGGAAATTTAGAGCACAATTTTACTTGAAGGAAAGATGCTTATTATGTTATTGTACACTGTACGTACTGACAATTCTCGTTATACAATGTTCCCTCAAATATGCATGCATGCATTCATGTCTGAAGGAACATTGCATCCAAACTCTAACACTGTTACTGCAATATCCTACTGCAGTATTAAGTTATCATCAGGTTGGAGCACAGACAAATTGTATGTATAAAGACAACTTGGGCACTATAGATCAATTGCAAAAAACACGAAGAAGGAAGAAAAAATGAGGATATTGTTTCCTGCAATACTAAAGTAATATTATATGTTCAGCTTTCCAATAATCTTGTTTGAGAGCTCCCGGATGGCTTACATTCGATTTTCTCTCATTCCTGTTGCGTAATAGCATGCTTTGGAAGTGATTTGTACATCTCCATATCAATGTTTTCACCGTACAGTGCATAAAAAGTCAATTCCAATAGCATTTTCTGATACAATTGTGATTTTTAATGTTTCTCCGAACTCCAAAGAGACACGACGTATAGTCTTAGCATATGTCTACTGTCTCGTTTATTCTCACATTCTTCCTGTCGTATTACAAGCTACAGATATTCTGAGATGCATTAATTTCGTATTTAGACATACTTCTCAATGTCGTGTTTCGAACACAGTGAGAGGAATCAGTGTTTCTTCAACAGACCTTCCGAAATTAAATAACACAGACAAACATTTCTTGTAGACATTACTCTCATGTGAGAGAAGTTAATTGTGATGAAATTAATTCTCTACGCGCGCAGCAGGAGAGCGTCCTCATATCTGGCATCTCTTCTGACACTGACGTCATATTGTCATTTTATTGACATCGCGTCTAGAATACGATGAGAATTTCTAATTTGGTAATATCGTAAGTGCTGACAAGATCCACTTTTTAGCAACGTGAAGAGACGAGTAGCGAGAAAATTAATTTCTCCGCTGTCCTGGAGCTGGTATTAAATCTGTGCCTCGGTCACCGTTAGGAAAGCGCATAGCATTCCACGCCAACGGCTCTCGTCGCAAGATATACGCCGCTATCCAGCATTATCCCTCTGCCCGTATTGAACAGACTCCCGTACGGATAGAGTTAATTAATGTTAACGTCCAGTTTATTAATATTTGCTCTTAGCATTAACGATCGACTGGCGAGATCACGGGGAAATGGATTCTGGCGTGATTAGTTTGTCAATCGACCGGTAACATACGTATCGGCTCCGTCACCAGTTTGCTACGCATCTCGGAAAATTAGATTCAATCGAGTGCAATCAAACGTTCAGCCTGGAGCAGTGTGAGGCCGCCATAGCAGGATCTAACGGTATAAACAACTTCCGCTCGGATGTACACTTTTAGGGTGTGAACTCCATGAGAAACATATAGGCCTACCTACGTTACATTACTGTCCAAAAGACCCATACAGCAGTTGCGAATGTTAATATGAAACTTAATTTCGTTCTACGGAAGAGTCAAAACTGTTACCTTTGTATCTCATGTTCTCCAATACTGAAGCAATATTAAATATACTTTTCTCGTAGTCATTAAATGATATTTTAAGGATACGATTATCAAAAATACGAATGAAGTAATTTGGCAGTACAAGAATTTACTGCCATAGTTACAAATACATCTGCATTCTACAGCTCATTAGGGGTGTAGGGGGTTTGTTTAATTCCTGTACGTATGGAATAGTCCTCACAGTTAGTTCATAGACTGTTTTGGACCAAATACATATATTTTCTCTTTGTAACTTCTGTATATAACATGCAGCGTGATGGTAACCTGATAGCAATGTAAATATAGAAACGTTTTAAATTACAGCTTTCAGAATGAGCCGTGCACAAATACAAAAGAACGAAAACATACATGTGTATGAATAAGTAATAAGGAAAATGCACACACTGCACACCGATAAAGAGGCTAAAGGACATAGATTATGTGGTATGATTCCCAGTACACACATTAATGACCACAAATTGAAGTAAACTTAAAAAGACCGTATGTAACGTAAATTCTGGTAAGAGAGTCTGTGCGTTCCTAAGGGAAGAAGAGTACATTAAACATAACATTAATAGACCACGGACTGTACGTCAAACGAAATAAGTTATGCATGGCACTTATGTTGTGGCAGAAGTTTGTGAAATGTGGAATTAAAATGGTCATAGACGCTAAGCTCTTACTGTGTTCGGTTTGTTGACTGGATGATGTAAAACTTAAGAGAGGGAATACATTTAGCTCTAACCGATAATTTAGAAACTGATGGGGCTTCTACTAAAACCTTATGACGTTGAGTGCTTCCAACAGGCTACTTCTTTATTCCTCTTCTTGGGTATACGTAATACTACTGACGTTACTTTGTACACGTGACCACCCCTTAGCTAATTTTCAGTAACTGTGGAGGTTGACGTTTGTAGAATTCTATCACTCTAAATTTTGTAGTGCTGCCTGCATCACAAATAAAAATCTGTTATGGTCAACGCTAGTGATTTTCTGTACTGCACGATTACGTCAAGACAGCTTTTTTATCCTTGCAGTTTAATATGTTGTGTACTGTAGTTCTTCCTACATAAAATTAAGTTTAATACTGCTTAGAGTTTGGCGTATTGTGGAAGTTGGGTAACTTTCTCGAATATGGCGTAACACACCTGTTGTTTCTAGCTATCTCTTTTAAGTCATGGTGAGAATAAATATGGGCCAAAATCATTCATTTTGTGTTACTAGTGTTAGAGATTTCCATGTGCGTTAGTGCTACAGTTACTGCTAGAAGTTATGCATTTAAATGTATTGAAAAGCATCTGGTTTGGTTAGAATATCCTTTGACAACACATTTGATACAGCTATTATCGGTAATCTGTCTCGCAGAGGTATTTTTATATCAATAACTACTATAAACTACGGCGTTTTGAATCTGCTTAAGATAGTGAGATCTCGGTCTCTGTCAACAATGTTCACCCCGAACGTTCTGCCATTACAATATTGATACCTCAGAGAGCGTCTCGCCCATTCATCCCTTCTATTAATATTACGAAATTTAATTCGCAAATGGTGAATCTAAATTCACTTCAGCTGTACTATTTAAAGGTGGTACATGAATCTATGTGCCATATTGGAACTCGAACCACGATTTACCGAATAACGGCAGTGGTCAACTTGACATACAAGCAAATCTGAAGGAGCATTGTATAACTTGTATTTCCAACACAAACACATTACAGCAACATAAAAAGCATCCTTTCCTTTAGTAAAATTATGCCGTAAATTTCCGCTCTTCCCAATTCTAGTTATTAACTTACTAATCTAGTCACATAACCTTCAGTATTATTCTGTAGCATCACGTATCACAAGCTTCTATTTAATGCTAGTCTGCACTGCATATCATCTACGTTTCACTTTCTATAAGACTACACTCTGGACAAGTAGTTTCATAAAATACATCTTAGAACTTGTAATTGTATTAAATATTAAGAAGTTATTATCGCAAAAGCATTTCTTGCTATTGCCAATGTGCATTTCGTATCCTCTCTACCACGGCTTTCCTCAGATATTTCAATTATCCAACAGTAAACCTCAACTCCTACTACTAGCGGACGCGGGATTGAACCGTCGTCCTCCCGAATTCGAGCGAGGTGGCGCTGGACTTGCATTCGGCAGGACGACTGTTCAATCACGCGTCCTGCTGTCCTGATTTAGGTTTTCCGTGGTTTCTCTAAATCCTCCAGGCAGATGCCGCGATGGTTGCTTTGAAAGGACACGGCCGACTTCCTTCCTCATCCATCCCGAATCCGATGAGACCGATGACCTCGCAGTTTGGTCTCCTCCCCCCAAATCAACCCAACCCAACCATTCCTTTACACTTCGTTTCCTCCACCTGATGTTTGTCTTATAACCTCTCTTTAAGATACAATTCCTTTCCTTCTCCTGACATCCCAACTCCTTAACGCTATCTGACAGAGCTATAAAGTTGCGGACATATAGTAATAGTTTTATTTCCTTTCCTTCAATTTTAATTACGTTTCAAAATCTATCGTTGGTTTCCTTTGCTACTTGCTCGCTGTGTACTGACTGAATAACTTGTGGAATAGGCTACAACCCAATGTCACTCATTTAACTGCACTTTGGTTTTTGTACAAAATTGCTCTTCTTTTCTCCAGAGCGTTGTTTAATTTTTGCAAAATCGAGAATTATTCAACAGCTTTTCGTATTTCTTCTGAGCATTCCTTTCACCCGGTCGCTTGCATTTTTATATTTTCTCCTTCCATCAATTAAATCCAATATCTGTTGTGTTCTGCAAAAGTTGCTATACAATCTAGACGTCAACCACCGTGTTTCTCTGCTGCTATCACTGTTTCCTCTCTCAAAGCTACTCTTTCGTGTACTAACGCTTTCCTTTCCCTTGTTTATATCATAGCTTCCTGACGCTTTCGTTCAATCTCTCAACATGCCCCGGTTCCATATCCTCAATATACCGGAATTTTGCAATATCTTCACTTCTGATCCCACTTCAAGTAAAATTCGTAGCTGTTTTCGTGGAAAGCTGAAATGAAATAAAATGCTCAACGATCTACATCTACAGCATACGCCGCAAGCCACTTAGTGGTGTGTGGCGGAAGTTACTTATTGTACCACTAGCTGAGCCCTCCAACCCTGTTCCACTCGCTAAGAGGGCGTGGGAAGAATGATTGTCGGTAAGCCTTTGCATTGGCTCTAATTACTCGAACTTTCTCCTCGTGGATATTTCGTGAGACGTATGTTGGGGGAAGTAATACGGTGTCCGACCCTTCCCGGAAAGTGCTCTGTGGAAACTTCGATAGTAAATCTCTCCGTGAGGCACAACTCCTTTCTTGTAACGTCTCCCAAAGGAGTTCGTCCAACATCTCTGTAACGCTATCGTGCCGACTAAACCATGCCGTGATGAAACATGCCGCTCTTAGTTAGATATTTCCACCTATCTGGTAGGAATCCCAGACGGATGAACAATACTCAAGAATGGGTCGAACAAGCGCCTCATAAGCCACTTCTTTCGTGGATGAGTTACATTTCCTTAAGATTCTTCCTATGAATCTGAGTCTGGCACCTGCTTTTCCCACTTTTTGTTTTATATGGTCATTCCACTTAAGGTCGCTCCGGACTGTTTCTCCTAGATATTTTAGGGGGGTACTGTTTCCAGCGGGTTGTCATCAATACTGTAAATATAAACTAGTGGGTGTGACAAATAGAACGTTGTGTGTCACAGGCTCCGTATACCACCACACCAATTTTTTAAGATGGAACTTATATTTCACCGGGGAGTACCGTACTCTACGTGAGTTAAGGAATATTTCGCCACTTGTCTTTGGCGGCACAAGTGTATGCCGAAGCCATGTTGTCAAAGTCAGTTTCCGATTGTTAGTGTACCACTTACAAACGATAAGACTGTTCAATATACACCGCGTATGCGGATAAAACACCTAATTAAAAATTACATAAACTGATGAAATGTATCCGGACACCTCTACGAAACGTGGATTCGACAACTAAATGGCAGAAGACGTGAACCCGTCACAGTAAAAGGAACCGGGGTGTATTCCTTTGTGAGTGGAGAAACAGTAACAGCAGAATCGGCGGTCAAGGGACCACAGTGGCTTCAAACGTGGACTAGTCATTGGATGTCGCCAGAGTATCAGATCCATGAGAGACATTTTTACCCTTATAATGGTGCAAAATTCGACTATCAATGATACTGCTGAAAAGGTTCAAATGGTTCAAATGGCTCTGAGCACTATGGGACTTAACTTCTGAGGTCATCAGTCCCCTAGAACTTAGAACTACTTAAACCTAACTAACCTAAGGATATGACACACATCCATGCCCGAGGCAGGATTCGAACCTGCGACCGTAGCGGTCGCACGGTTCCAGACTGTAGCGCCTAGAACCGCTCAGCTACTCCGGCCGGCATACTGCTGTAAAGTGTAAATGCGAAGGATCAACCACAGCTAGACCAGGACCACGAACATTTCATAAATTCACGGTCAGGGACCCTCGAACATTGCGGAGGATTGTTGTAAAAACTAGCACCAAATCAGCGGAAGGCGTCATTCGTGAGTTTGAATGTGTCACTAACAGCCCAGCGAGCACAACGGCTGTACGTAGGGAGTTAAAACGGTCAAAAGGCTCCACATAAGCCAGGTATGTTTGAAGTTAATGCTAAGCGACACTTGAGTAAAGAACGAAGTGATCTTACATTGGACTAATGGAGAAGAGGGATTTGGAGCTACGAATCACGGTTAACGCTACCTGCTATTGTATGTAGTTACAACAGTGAAGTATGGAAGAGGCAGTGCTACGGTACAGGGGTATTTTCCGCTGTTATGTGTGGTCTCTTATTGCGTTTAAGAAAACTCAATGGGTAGAAGAAAAAGAACACGTTGTACAGCATGAAATGATGATGATGATAATGATATGGTAGTGTGGCCGCTCGCCTAAAGGTCTTCAGCCCCTGTACTAAAATTTTAAGATATGACTGCGAATACAGGACGCCAAATTAGTGAAACGTGAACTACAAAGAAACATATGAAGAACGCCTTTAAAAAAATCACTCTTACTCCCGCACAGAACAACGAAAATCACGTGGCCATAATCAAAACGTTCAGTAAAAGGCAAAAGGCAGTGGCAGGAACATACATGATACATCAGCTAGCCACTGCGGGATGATCACTGGAATAAAGGCGATAAGACAGTCACTCTGTGGCTCACAAAAATTTCCAGCCTAAACGCTTTCGGCTGAATCCAAAACCTTCGCCAAATTTTAAAAGCTTGGCACACTCTTCTCGGTATAATCCAAAACAGAGGGCAGATTCCCGCCTAAATTTTCAGTACCCAATCGCAATATAAAATACACTCAGCTAAAATGCGGCACGTATTGATTTGCACGTCACAGGAATCGCACGCCCTGTGAGAGGATACAGTGCCCACTTCGGAGGCGAGTCAAGGCCACTTCCTCCCACCAGTGAGACCGGCATGAGGAACGTCATAGCTGGATAGTTGGCTTCACCACCTGCGCCATGTTAGCCCTCACTGTCAGCCATTCCTTCCAGAACTGCATCTATCTCCTTTGCAGCAGTGAAATGAGGGCTTATAGGGGAATGACGCACCGTGTCATGTCGTGTTCCCTGCAGGCGTTCTTGGCAGCATGGTCTGCACGTTAATTAGCACATGCACAACGAAATAATACCCGTTTCCCCATCTGTTGAAGAAAGAAAATTTGGACATCTGTTAGCTGTACCATTTTCTCTTCTAGGTACATTTGATGCGATTTTGCAGGGCACGAATGCGATCTGATCAGATAAAAAATAAATACAGTATATTCGCGGAAAACGCGAAACCTATCAAGGAATTTAAGAAAGAGAGAGAGATTTACGCATGATCTCTTGAGTTTAACCATCCTTATGAAGCGTCAAGTCTGTTACAGCTCTGGGGCTCTTTAGACGCCATACTGGAGATCTATTAAACCTTGGTATCAAACTTGGAAACCAGCATCTGTTTTAGGCAATCATTCGCGTGAATCCCATAAGGTCTTGTCGCTCGTTGTCGATTACCTAGAAGTCGTCCCACTGGTGGCCGAACGACCGCCATGTATGCAGGTGTCTATACCGTGGAGAGTGTGTCGCACCGCAACGAATAATCGCCAGCTGTGTAGCGGCACCTCACTGGCCTCGGCGCAGTCGCTCGGCGTGTGGCTGATTACACAATCCCCAGTGACCAGCCGAATACTTTCACGGTGCGCCACATCCTGAATTTCAGCATCAGAGGGTTGTGCAGACCCGTACGATAGCCGTGTAAAACGGTAGCAGAGAAGTTCGGTCGGCTTCTAATGAAATGTGACAAAGCCACATGAAAATAATGAGCACTTTTATGTGGCGTCTTTTCACCTCCCGAATATGTGGCGATCATCTAAATTTAGGATTCAATGTGGGGCCCAGAATCCTCATTGTGTGTTTAAAAAAAAAACAGTGTCCCTAATCCTCAAATCTCGATAGTTTAGAACAAAACTTGAACAGTTAACGCACGAAAACTTCTCGACGAAGAAACTAGAACCCATTTTCTCTACCCATTGCTCCATCCGACGAAAAGCCATTTGCAATTTATGAGTTGTTTCGTAGGGCAGGAGGAGGACATAAGTCACAGGTGTTGTCAACAAACAAGGAACGCTGGGCACGACATTCAACAACCGAATCGATACTATTAACCATTATGGGAAAGATAGTTACACCTACAACACCACATTGAAAGACACAGGCCTCCTGTTCAAAGTAATCAGAGAGCACATGGCCGACTCAATACCTGAAATAGAGTGCTAGAAAGAAGGACCATATAAAGGTGGGAAAAGATCCCCGAAGACCTCATTCATTGAGCTGTCCGATGATAATGCGCCTCCATCTGATATCGTAAACCTTCTCAGTGTCTAAACACACACACATTAATTGACGTCGGCGCAGGAACGTCTATTGTAAGCCCGCTTTCAAGATGGCTGGGTTATCGAATGTGGACCGATATCTCCTGAACAACACTGAAAGCGATTTAGGAGCTGCTGGAATTATAAGATTGAAACAAGATTGCAGGTGACCATTCACAGTCATTGTCGATTTGTGGCACCTTGCGTGCCTCAACGATGCGATGGAACCACAAAGGAGCGGTATCTGTGGACAGGCCAGACAAAAATGTGGTTTCTGAGAAAGGGCATCAACCTTTTCTGTAGTTGCAGGGTTAACAGTCTGGATGACAGGCTGATCTGAGACTGTTACATCAAACAAAATAGCCTTGCTGATATGGTAATGAAAATGGCAGAAAGTAATGGGAAACTCCATCCGTTACATTATCCGAAGATATGTAACTCTAATGCATCCTTAAATGATGATGGCATTCTCTTGGGTAATATATTTCAGAGGTAACGTAGTCCCTCACTGAGATCTCCAGATGGGGACTATTCAGGATAATGTCGTCATCAGGAAATCGTAAACTGGTATTCTACGATTAGAGGATGGATTTTAGATGTCTTCATCAGGTAGTTAAGTTAGATTATTTGATTAAGGAATTGGATACGCTGTAGTTATATTATAGAGAAGATAAGTGAAGTGCGGTTGCTGGATGAACAGGACTTCACGTCAGGTGAATAAGAGGTTGTAAATACAAAATCAAATAGAAATAAAATGGAAGTAGAATAATTGTTAAGAAAATAAGAATCCAGGTAGGCTACAGAGAGCCACATATTGAACACAGTAGCCGAGGCAGACAGAAAGCAAGTAGCCACAAAAGTTGTGCAAGTTTAATATGCCAACAAGCTCCACAGATTATGATGACATTAAAGAAGGCCTGATGAGATTACAAAATGTTCTGATGGTCAAGAGAAAGAAACATTTAATTGTGATCGGTAACCGGTATTCAGTAGCAGGAAGAGGAAGGGAACAAACACAGCTGGGGTATATGGACTGGGGGAAAGCAATGAAAGAGGAAACCTGTCAGATTTCAACACGGAGCATAATTTCATCTCTGCTAACACATTGCTTAAGGAACATTACAGAAGGTTGCATATGTGTAACAGGCCAGGAGACAAGGGAAGTTTGCGGATTGATTACATAACGGTAACAGAGAGATTTCGGAACCAGACTTTCAAATGCAAGGCATTTCCAGATGCAGATGTGGAGTCTGATGTTATGTTATTTGATGGTCCTTTCGGCATATGAGGGCTCGTTTGCCACCCCCACGTACATATAACTCATTCCAACCGATAAATTTACGGAAAACCTTGTTCATGTCATCCCCCCCTCCCCCCCCCCCCCCTCCCCCACAACACGAGGAGTAATCCAACAGCACTCACCTGTGAAAGCTGATACCGCGTCCCAGTTTGTGGCATTCAGTACAAGACAGATTCACTGTGTCATTTTCCCTAGACACACCTTAGGAAAAGACACCGCTGACCTTATTGAAACTTACCACGTCATGCCTCGCACCTCCTCCCCCAACACCCAGCGCTGATGAGTCGTGATTTACCTGCGGTGCCATGTTTCAGGGCGTGATGAATTACTGCCTTTTTGTGTCAGCAAATTACTGCAGTTTTGAGTAAGTGTACTGTAACAGGTAATACCCATTGCTGTCGCATTTCTGCCCCATGTCAGGGAAATGAAATAGTAACGTGACCTTGATACAATGTCTCGCAGAGATGAATTCTTAGTACTTACCACGCAGATAACTAGTAAACACACCACCAGTTTCCTACCCCAGACAATGTTATTCGATGCCTAATACTCTCATGCCACCTTACTTCCTATGGTGGAGGGTACATTAACCAAAGTCCTCGTTTGATGGACCGTAACGTCAAGAGAGAATGCAAGTTTATTTTTAAATTTTTATTGTCAAATACACTTTCCAGCAGTTTATATGAAACTTAAACCAACGTCGATCATATAGTCGCTTTTCTAAGGTCACACCTTTTAACATACCAGAAGTAACGTGGATGTTTTTGTCATGCTGCAACTCGATTTATTCATTACCTTGTATCACAGCATTATCCTATGAGATGGTAACATACAATGAAAGTCTCTTTTAAGAGTACAGGTGGATTATCGATTTTAAGTGTTTCGTGTAGTGCAATATTCTCTCAGAATCCTATACAGTACCAGATTCCTTTAACAAACGTCCAGCCTCCGCAACACGATATCCTTTTATAGACGACCTTATCAGCGAGACATATAGCAAAAATCCAATCTGTCTACAATGTTTTCTATGAACAATCCTGCACAGAAATGAAATGAGCGTATGGCATCGTTGGCCGGGAGGCCCTATCAGGGAAAGTTCGGCCGCCACATGCAAGTCAAATGTCAGTCGACGCCTCGTTGGGCTACTTGCGCGCCGGTGATGAGGATGAAATGATGATGAGAACAACACGACACCCGGTGCCCGAGTGGAGAAAATCTCCAATTCGGCTAGGAATTGTATGAGAGATCGGTTCGAAACGTTCTTCATGTCAGCACGTTGTAGGTGTCGCCACCGGTGCCAACCTTGTGTGAATGCGTATCACAGTATCTTCTTACTGTCGGTTAAATTTCACATCTGTAGCACGTCATCTTCGTGGTGTAGCAATTTTAATGGCCAGTAGTGTATAAAACAAAGGAGCAGTACTAATTGCGTCTAAGCTGCCAATTATTTTATAAATTCCCTATTGTCATACATTTGCCTCCTGCTGCCACCACATTATACCGAAATAGTAGGTACTTCACTGCTTATAAAAAGGAGCAATGGCTTCATTAATCTAAAGAAAGAGGGTACATTAACTATTTTTAAAAATGATCATGCATTTAGCACTGGTATGAACTCTCCATACAACATACTGCTACGTAATTTTAATCTGTAAACATTTCTCTTGGAGAGCGCACAAATCACAGACCAGAATAAAACTAGTAGTTGTAACAGGAAACATTAGTTTTCATGACGTTGAAATTATACCATGATTTCGCACAGGACACTGGAAAACGCCTTCTTGGCATGGACAAGGAACTCATGGTAGCGTTTGAATTTTTCTATCAGTGGCTGTGTAAGTGCCTCGGATACATCCTTTTACTGCTGGCACAGCCATTACTTTGTGGAACTTCATTTGCCTTTCGTATTTCTTATAACCGACCTGCGCTCCTCATTTGTTAAAACCTGAGACATATTCTAATATATTATCATCAACAAAAAGAGTGGTTCTAACAGTATATCTTTCACTCAAAGCACATTGACAGTACTATTTATAAGAATGACCTGACCGTCAGCAAATAGCAACACCTTAAGCGTAAAATTCGGTGGAATATTAAATGCCCCGTTACTACAAATTGTACACAAAAAATAGAGAGGTCTAGTTTAGTTCTTCTCGTAATAAAACATGTGTGAATGCTCTTGCTCTTTTACATAATATTGGTATTTTATTTTACGATCGAGAATTTACACTGCACTGATTAGCAGTCAGCATTCCATATACTTCTCTGCTGCTACGTGTTCCTTCCAATAATCTACATTAACATCTACGTGATTACCCTGCTAATCACAATAAAGCGCCTGTCAGAGGGTTCAATGAACCACCTTCAAGCTGTCTCCCTACCGTTCCATTGGTGTAAGCAGTCTCTTCAGTAGATCTGTTGCACCTTCTCAGTGTTCTGCCAATGAATCGCAGTCTTTGGTTTGCTCTACCCACAGTATTATGTGATCGTTCCAATTTAGATTATTTGTAATTGTAATCACTAAGTATTTAGCTGAATTTACAGCCTTCAGATTTGTGTGACTTATCGCGTAGTCGAAATTTAGCTGATTTCTTTTAGTACTCATGTGAATAACTTCACACTTTTCTTTATTCAGCGTCAATTGCCACTTTTCACACCTTACAGATATCTAAATCATTTTGCAAGTCGTTTTGATCATCTGATGACTTTACAAGAATGTAAATGACCGAATCATCTGCAAACAATCTAAGACGGCTACTCAGATTGTCTCCTATGTCGTTAATATAGATCAGGAACAATAGAGGGCCTATAACACTTCCTTGGGGAACGCCGGATATTACTTCTGTTTCACTCGATGACTTTCCGTCTATTACTACGAACGTAATGATGTGTGGTAAAACTGTCTCATTAGAATATTTGTTTTAATTGGTATACTGAGTTACTGTTCCGAACTGCAGGTGGGGAGGGTGGTAAAAACCGATTTGAAGCATGGTGTGCTATAACTGTATCAAGAAAGATATGTCCAGTATTCTGTCACAACACTAACCCTATCTCCAGGATAATGAACTATTCAGAAATCTCTGTTGACCAACTTCAATTGAAGCGATTTCTTTATTAACATTTATCAAGTCGGGAGTATTTTGAATCTTTCTTAGCGAAAATAATAACCTACACATATATAATGAACCATAGCGTGGTTGGTAAAGTGGAGTAACTTTGGGTATGATAATTTCTACTTTGTGGAAAAATGCCTGACATTCATGTTCAAAGGTTTAACCCTAAGTGCCTGCCTTCCACACGAATCACGGTATGTTTCTTGTCACAAGTACGTATTAATGATAGATTTTAAAAAACTCTTCGTGCATTACATTCGTAAAAATTCCTGTTTTCATGTAGGTCCCAATTACATGCCCCTGTTTTGAACATTCCCACAAAATTTCTCCGGATGATTTTTTACGTACATAGGGAAACCTAAGGGGAAATCTTTCTTGACAAAGTTATGGTACACCGTATTGCATATCGCATTCATTCCCTGTTCCGCAATGGATCTATTGTACGTCGATTGACACAGGCATTCTTTAGACATCAGTTTACAAAAACGCTGTTTTGCAGGTACCTTAATGTGACAGTTTTCTTTGTCCTACTCATGCCTTTACCCCATGCACGTTACTGTGCTCACTATGTAAATGCATCTAACACCACAGCGGAAGAATCATCACCACCTGCTGTGCATGGCCTGCCAGACCTACGTAATACAGTGCATCACTCAAATCATTACACTTACAGGATGCAGGATACAATGTTAGTGTTCTAAGAAAAAAAATGTGTGTGAAATCTTATGGGACTTAACTGCTAAGGTCATCAGTCCCTAAGCTTACACATTACTTAACCTCAATTATCCTAAGGACAAACACACACACCCATGCCCGAGGGAGGACTTGAACCTCCGCCGGGACCCGCCACACAGAGTGTTTTAAGACTCCACTGATATTACACTGTGGGAAAAAATCGTGACACTGATAAGAAGCTGTGTGACACAAACTAAACTTGGTAAGCGTGTTTCTACATCTGAAATATGATGTCTATTCAGATGTCGTGCCAGTCCCATAAGAGTGGCGCTAGTAGCTCCTCTATGAGAAAGCATATCAGGTTTCTTTTAAATACACGCAGAAACGGTCGTGAGCGTTTGTTACCTTTCAGACTTGATGTGATGAACCGATATTAATCATGAATGCTTTTAAGACGACAAATATGTCATTATCCACATCGCACTGAGTCTGAACGTGGTCGAGTATTGGGGCTACGGAAAGCTAGATGTTCCTTCTGCGATATTGCAGAAAGACTTGACAGGATTGTAGCCGCTGTACATGGTCTGAACGCCCACCTGGCACTACCAAGATGGAAGACCATAGTGTTCGGCATATGGCCGTGGTGCAGCTTACTGCACCTGCAGCAGCAATTTGAGCAGCCGTTAACACCACAGTGACACAACGAACTGTTACAGATCGGTTACTTCAACGACAGCAGCAAGACAGACGCCCTGTAGAGTATATTCCGCTGACCCCAAGCCATAGCCATATGTTACTTCAGTGGTGTCAAGCGAGAACTTATTGGAGGACAGAGTGGAGGCCTGTTGTGTTTACTGCTGAAAGCTGGTTCCAATTCGGTGCCAGTGATGGCAATGTGTTGGTTAGAAGGAGGCCAGTTGACGGCTTGCATGCAACCTGCCTGCTTACTAGACACACAGGACCTACACCCAGAGTTATCGACAGGGGTACGATTTCGCATAAGAGCAGGAGCACTTCCGTAGCTATCCCACGCAATCTGAGTGCAAAGTTGTACGTCAATATGGTGATTCGACCTGTTTTTCTGCCATTCATGGACACCATTGGCTCTGAGCACTATGGGACTCAACATCTTAGGTCATAAGTCCCCTAGAACTTAGAACTACTTAAACCTAACTAACCTAAGGACATCAAACACACCCATGCCCGAGGCAGGATTCGAACCTGCGACCGTAGCAGTCCCGCGGTTCCGGACTGCAGCGCCAGAACCGCTAGACCACCGCGGCCGGCCATGGACACCATTCCAGGTATGTTTCCCAACAGGAACACTAACACCCATACCACTGTTGTAACCCAACATGCTCTATAAAGTGCCTATTTGATGCCTTAGCCTGCTCAATCACCGATCTATCTCCAATCGAACACATATAGGACATCATCGGACGACAATTCCGGTGTCATCCACAAACAGCATTAACCGTCCCATATTGACCGATCAGGTGCAATAAGCATGAAACCCCATCCCACAAAGTGATATGCAGCGCCAGTGCAACACAATGCATGTACGTTTGCATTCTTCCAATTAACATTCTGGAGGCTATAACTGTTATTAATGTACCAGCATTTCATAATTGCAGTGGCCTATCTCGCCCTTACATCAACCTGTGACTGTTGCAGTACTAATCACGTAAATACGGTACCTAGACAAATGTATTCCCGAAATTTAATTACTCTGCATTAATTATTTTTTTTTGTGTTAAGACTGTTTCTCCTTCGGTGTACGTGAAGAGATTGAACTGAGTGAAGCTGTTTCTATTGTAATCTTAATGGTGGTGGTGGTGGTTAGTGTTTAACGTCCCGTCGACAACGAGGTCATTAGAGACAGGATGGCCGGAGACGGGATTGAACCGTCGTCCTCCCGAATGCGAGTCCAGTGTGCTACCACTGCGCCACCTCGCTCGGTGTAATCTTAATGAATAATGCACGACAGACTTCACATTTGTGCTTTACGAACGCAACATTCGCTCATTACACTTCAATGATCAATCTAATGTTGGAGAATAACACGTGTTTCATGTAATTTCTTGTGTCAGCTTAATGTATCGGTTTCTGCATTTGGCTATTATTGAAATGAATCCACATACTCATCTGATAGATCGGTCTCAGTGTATTATTTGCTGCCGGTGGCAGTGCTCAAATTGACCTATGATAATCACAACCAATGTAGGAAGATTTGTCATAATTAAGTCAAATTTATCAGCTCAAAATGGTTCAAATGGCTCTGAGCACTATGGGACTTAACATCTGAGGTCATCAGTCCCCTAGAACTTAGAACTACTTAAGCCTAACTAACCTAAGGACAGCACACACATCCATGCCCGAGGCAGGATTCGAACCTACGACCGTAGCGGTCGTTCGGTTCCAGACTGAAGCGCCTAGAACCGCACGGCCACACCTGCCGGCAAATTTATCAGCTGGTTAACGGTTCTCTGTCAGAAACACGCCACCACCATCATCGCCATCATCATCAACAACAACATCAAAATGGTGTGATGTAGCTGGCCATGTATGATACTAGTTATTATAAGTGGATGGTATAGTCCTATTTACATCTGTGGGTATTACATTCGTAAATTCTGTAAGTCGAGATCGCGTAATCGGTCCTAATGCAGTTCTCTTTATTCTTCTTTATTCTGCTTCAGTGTTCGTGTCGAAAGTGAAGTTAGGCGCTGCCATTCGAAAGGACTGCCTCAGTTCAGCCCAGTATGACATACACTTAATCCATAATACACCACGCGGAGTAGGTTGGATTTATATAGCGTATTGTGTTACAAATTTTGTAGAACAATGATGTGAGCTGATGATTTCTTCTTTCACAGTAATGCATGCTGAAATGGAGGTGATCTCATGCGCCACCACTGATGACTTTACTGGTGAATATCAGTAAATTAAATAATATACCAGTACATGAATGTGTGGCTTACACACACACACACACACACACACACACACACACACACACACACCAGTGGTCGGAGAAGCGAGCTTAAGGAGAGAATGGGATTAAAATCACATTACTGTGCACTTTTCTCTTTACAGTAGTTGACTTTAAACATCGTCATTGACACAATGAACGTACAATTTGTACAGTGCATTACAAAATGTGCTGAGAATGACGGCAATCAACCTCAATGCAAGCATGGCATCGGCGATTCAGGCTCACCCTGACAAATATCCCTGGCGTGGTTCAAATGGCTCTGAGCACTATGGTACTGAACATCTAAGGTCATCAGTCCCCTAGAACTTAGAACTACTTAAACCTAACTAACCTAAGGACATCACACACATCCATGCCCGAGGCAGGATTCGAACCTGCGACCGTATCAGTGGCGCGGTGCCGGACTGAAGCGTCACTGGCGTGCTCCGAATCACTTCACAGGCAGCTACAATTCTGGCAACTAATTATATCTCTGTATCCTCTGGGGTCTCATACACAAGTGACCTTAGACATCATCATAGGGAATAATCAAGGGGTTTCAGCTCAGGTTTTCTCACATGCAATGGAGTAAGACCTCCCCTTCCAATCCAGTGACCAGGAAATACTATACCGGTACTGTCCATCGTACTGTACTCTACATCTCTGAATAACCCTGAGAAGTGAATGGGTCTGTCGTTGATTCATAACACGTTCTGTTGTGGGTCAACGTACATACGATACAAGAGAGCCACCATATAGATAAGTAAAGTAAACATACCAGCATCATTACTTCCTGGTAGTCAGGCTCGTCCTTCTTGTTTCATTGCAGGAAATAAACAATGTCTATGCAAATGAACAGCATGGTACGTGTAAACTTGTACCCATGTTAGCTGTAAATAAACTGGAAAACAGTAATGGTAAACGAAGCGGTGTACAAGTTTAGTTCCATATCTCCTTAAGCTGGCTTCTCTGACCCTAGGTTCCCTGTCTCACAATGTTCAGTGGTACATTCTCTATGTCCTGTTACAATTTTGCACACTCTTACGGAAACACCCAGGAAATGCGGCATTTTTAATCACCTCAAATATGACACATAGCACTAGACTATGTTTTTTACTGATGTCTAAATAAAACTAAATGATTTCTGTGCAGCATATACTAACGTATTTGGCACTTGTTTTAAAATAATGTACCAGCTGCATACATCTGTTCTCAGTGGGGATAAATAATGTATGAAAGAAAAATATATACATATATAATAATCTATTTCACATCAAGTGGACAAGTGAATTTGTCACACCTACACAACAACAGCAGTTAAATGACACTGATGTAATCAGCCTGTTGGAAAGTTATGTGCATCAACAACAGCTGTAGTCTGTAGTCAAGCGCTACAATTGAGATAACTAGGAGACAATGGAGCAGCAGTTACGCATTACAGCAAGACTGACAATCTCTAAAGTGCAATGACAGCAGTGACATCCAGATCACATATCACGACACACATAGTGGTTTGTTATTTTATCAGCAAACAACCGTAGCGTCACCGCCGTTTAGGATAGGGAAAGATAGTTTTGTGTGATATTCGGAGCACGAGTTACAGCTAGGTGCAGGGCGGATTTCAGTGAGTTACACATACCAGCAGTTTTCATGGTGCAACTGACAGGCACTGGGCCACTGGCCAACCTAAGTGTTATGCATACGTGACACAAAGCAGTGAGCTTGGTAAAACAGAGGCGCACATCCGAGTATAAATATGTGCCGTTTTCTAATGAGATTATTTCGAGTGTGGCAGATCTCCTGGACGGCGGGGCATATCACACCACCAGGCTACACGCAGCAACAGATGGGGCGCCAGCGTCCCAGTCTACGGTGGATCGTTGGTTCAACCCTCTGAGGCCAACACGGGGTCCGCAGCCAGCCAGCGGCGGGCCACTCTTCGGCTCGCTATCGCGGGCAGTCGTCTCGGCTCCCGACACACACCGGAGACATCCCGAGGCGAGGGCCGCAAATTCGGACGCCAGATCACAGGCGCTTGTTCGTCGCTGTGATCTCAGCCACGCCGGCGAGAAGAAGGACGCAGCTGGCCGCCTGTAGCTCACACCGAGCGGCGCAGGGTCGGATGCTGGCGCAGCCATCCTGACATCATCGGATCTCAGCAGGACGGCCAAGGGCGGCACGACACAGCGTTGCATCGCACAGGCCGCTGGGGTGCTTCCTAAGCATTGCGGGGCCCTGTAGTGCAGACCGAGGTGAACAGAGCACTGTACTGGAAACAAATAAATCAGTTGGAAAGTTCTCGCCAAGTTTCAATACCGCACCCAACCCACAACATTTGGTGTCAGAATAGCGGACTTCGTCTGTCCAGTATGACATTCGAGTCTACCGCCTGCAGTACAGTCACAAGATGTATTGAATGCCGACAAAATCGTTCTTTTCAAGTGTTGGACGTTTTCTTTCTTTTTTGTTTGTGTTTTGAGTATGAAGTGTCAAAAGCCACATTGTAGATATTTTGCGTGTGCATAGTATTTTTTGTTGTCAGAGTAAATGTTAGTGTGTTTGGGGCAGAAAGATTTATTTTTTTGTGGCTTTTGATTACTTTAGTATTGTTTTATGATGATAATGAGTATGACGATTCGGAGCTGTAGGAAGTCAGCTTATTCTTGTATTTAATCGTTTTGTTTTTGAACTAACTGGGAACAAAAGCAACGCACCGGCAAAGTCAAGGACGGTGCGGATATTGTTGGAGAAAGTAGCACAATTGACAGCAGACAATACGCAGTTGAGAAATGAATTAACATCTAGAAGTGAGTGGGAAACGGCATCTGATCAGTAGTTGTTGCTTAGGGTGCAGGATATTGCTCCAGCCGCCGCAAGTTTGATTATTCGGTTTCTGGCAAGGCATCTGAGGATGTGCGTTCGTTTGTGGAGGACTTAGATACTTCAGCGGTGATCAATGGTTAGTCTGATGAGCAGCTGTCACATATAGCAAAGATTAGATTAATGGGTGAAGCGAATACACATGTAAGGTATTCTGAGGCCTTAAGGAAGTCAGGACAAATCAAGCAGATAAAGGAAGGGCTTTTACAGAGGTACAAGAAACAAAATTGCTCTCGGTACATTAGAGAGAGGTTAAGTACAATGACAAAAAGAAACGGGGAGACGGTGGAGAAATTTGCGGACAGGATAAGGGAAATTAAGGAGTATACTTACGACTTGGGTCACAGCGATGAAGCGAATAGTGTTCTGTTGCAGGAGACCTAGCAAAGGGCACTTGATTTATTTTTCAGAGGGTTACTGGCTCATATGTCACGGAAAGTGCGTGAAGGGAATCCGCAAAATTTGTATTCGGCCATTCAGCTCGCAGTTCAATGCGAGGAAATAGACGTGGCAACAGGGGTACGCGAATGCAAACGGTGTTTACAGTGGGTATAAAACGTTAAAAGTGTGGTCGTATGGGACATGTGCAGAGGATGTACCCAGTCTCCGAGGAATAGAGAAAGGGGTGGAAATCAGCAGCGTGAGGGATGGAGAAATGGAGATAGGAGAGGTGGACAATCGTTAAACGGTAGAGGGGGCCCAAGACCCACCTAAGGGAGCTCCCGTTTAATTTCAATGCTACGAATACGCATGCAGAGGTGGAATGTTCAGTGGTAGGATACATAGAAACGAAAAAATTTAAGATTTTGTTGGACACAGGGGGCAAGTGTCAGTGGCTACTAAGAATATAATGGGACGAAGGGAGCTAGACCCACTACGTTACAGGTTGCGTGGAGTGGGAGATAAGGAGGTCACACATTTGGGGCGGTGACAGTTGACTTTTGCAAAGGGAAAGTCCGATTTAATGCATGCATGGAGGTAGCACCATGGGTGAGCGAGGGCTACTACATGATCCTAGATGTAGATTTCTTGCATCAAAGTCGTCCCAAAATTGTCCTTGGACAACGAGCTGCGGAACTTGGTGGAATGTTATTTCCGCTGGGCGAAACTTTTGTCAAAGCTGAACTGTCCCGAGGGGCGTTCAACGTAATGAAAAAACCGTGTACATTAGCATTAAGGCTTAAATCGCATGAGTGTGTGTCTAGTGGCACCGGTAAGTCGCTTTGGGTAAATGTTGAGTCAAATCTAAGCGTGAGTACGGCGTGTGTTATTGAACCATTGGAGAATAATGAAGATTTGGGTTCACTGGATTGTTTTGTGAAACGTAGTGTTGTACGTGTACAGGAGGGGAACGACGGGCAAGTAGTTCCCGTGAAAGTGGATAATTTTAGCGCTGTAGACGTGAATTTGAGGAAAGGATTTTTAGTAGCAAATTTGGATGTGCCAGATGACTAAGACTGGTGTTCGAGAGGTAGGTGAGGCGATCAACCACTAACTGCCGATAGAACTGCATTGCGTGACAAAATTGAGCATTTGAAGGACGAGAAAGACAGCATATGGAAGAATTACTGTGGGAATTTAAGGATTTGTTTTTTCCACAAGGACCGTTACAAGCAACTCCATTAGTTCAACATAGGATACCAACAGGGAATGAAGCAGCTGTTTGCCGTAAACGACACAGAATATCGAGGTATTTTTACCCGACTGTAGAGGATTTTATTGATCAGCAGCTTGCGGACGGTATTATAGAGCATAGTAATAGCTGCTGGGGAGCGGGCATTGTTGTTGCGCCGAAAAAATCTATGGATGGAACTAAGAAATACAGGTTCTGTTGTGCCTACCGATATCTCAATAATAAGACAGTAACGGACACATACCCCATTCCAAACATATCGGAGACTTTGCATCACTTAGTGCAGTGCCATTACTTTTCTACGATAGATTTGACAAGCTGCTATCATCAGTTAGAGGTGGCTCCAGAGGATCATCCAAAATCTGCTTTCTCTACACCTGGAGGCCATTACCATTACATTAGAATGTCATTCGGTTTGAAAAACGCTCCAGCAACGTTTCAGACGTCGCTAGACAGTGTCTTTAGGGGTTTGAAACCACTGCAGTGTCTTGTCTATTTCGATGACATTATATTGCTTTCATGTAGTCTGGAGCAACATAGACAGCGATTAAAAGAAGTCTTTATGAGGTTAAGAGCAGCTCGTTTGACGTTGAGCCTGGAGAAGTGTCATTTCGCGTTGGAAGAAGTAAAATATTTGGGTCATATTATCAGGAAGGACGGAGCGAGAACAGTTCCGAGGTTGGTACAGGCTGTAATGGATTTTTGTAAACCGAAAGCAGTTAAGGAAATGAAGTCATTCATTGGAATTTGCAATTTCTATCGAAATTTCGTGAAGGGTTTTGCAGATTTAGCACAGCCATTGATTCAATTGTTACGGAAGGGTGTGAAATTTGAATGGACAGAAGAGTGTCAGAATGCGTTTGGCAGACTGAAAGAAGTATAAACATCAAGTCCGGTTCCTGTGTTTCCAGATTTTTCAAAGGAGTTTAAACTAGCATGCGGTGCATCGAATCAAGCATTAGGTTGTGTTCTTTGTCAGGAAATTGATGGGAAAGAACATTCTGTAGCCAATGTGTCTAGGCAGTTGAATGCAGCAGAGAAGAATTACTCAACAACAAATAGGAAGATGCTTAGCATAATCTATGGAATCACATATTTCAAATGTTATTTGTATAGGAGAAGATTTCGAGTAGTGACAGATCATGCTGCGTTGAAGTGGTTGTTCGGGGTTGAGGGATCCGACCACTAGACTCGTCAGATGGGCTGTGATGCTTCGTGAATTCGACTACGAGGTGGTGCACAAGTCTGGAAAGAAGCACGGTAATGCGGATGCACTAAGTAGGAAGGTGGAAAAAGTAGAAGTCATATGTTATGAGCTAGCGGTATGGCAAAAACTACAGGACGTGGACAACGATTGTAAATTGTATCGGACACAGCCACAATTTAATATGTACGACGGTCTTCTGTGCAGGGAAACGAAATTAGGGCCAAGGGCAGTAGTGCCAGCGAAACTAAGGGACGAGGATTTAAAGGAAGCACGTGGTCATGTGTTATCCCGTCATGGAGGGTATAGAGCGTCGAATAGGAGAGTGGTGGAGAGGTATTGGTGGAGAGGTAGGAAAGTAGATGTGGATCAGTATGTCAAGAATTGTATACCATGTGCACAGAGGGCAGATTTGAGCCGGAAACAGATACAGCTACAACGATTGCCAGAAGTGACATGTCCATTCTCTATGCTGGGGATTGATGTCTTAGGGCATACAATGCAGAAGTCCTTACAAATACCGGTTTGTCTCCATATGAGGTAGTGTACGGGCGAAAAATGCCGTCACCTTTTGATTTAGTGAAGCTACAGAAAGAAAGGACCGGTGAATCTGTACGTCAATTCGCGAGAACGGTTCAGGATGTTTGGAAACTGGTACAAAAGGCGAATACGAGGTCTTTGGAAAGGCAGGAAGACGCAGTAGAGCGGAAAGGAAGTTTACCGAAGCATAGAGTGGGGCAATGGGCAATGCTGTCCAGCGCCTATACGCAACAAGTTCCACACGAGGTATCAAGGGCCTTACCAAGTTGTTGAAGCGACATCTCCCGTTATTGTTAAGCTTCAGCTGCCATCGAGAACAACGATAGTACACATTGGGCGGTTACGGCCATTTGAGGGTTGCCCGGATGTGATTCTAGGCGTGTCACAGGAAGGGAAGAAGAAGGAGAGAGTGAAGAGAGGTGCTAAGCGCAGAAAAAACTAGGAAGATAGAGTACAGCATGAAGTACCGTATGCTTTGCGATCCAGAAAGTGGTAAATTATTTGTAGTTTTTCTTTTCTTGTTATGTATCATTAGGTTTGCGTAGAGTAATTAGGCATTGTATTTTATATGTGTTTTCGAGTATTATGAGCCTGCTGGTGCAGCATTCTTTTGAAGCGGGAGGAAGGGTGATGGTGATCCCTGTCCTCAGGTCACTGAAAAGGGACGTGTAGCGTCTGACGTATGTGGAGAATTGTTGGAGAAGAAATGAAACGCAGTTCTGGAGAAATAAATGCGCTGGATTTAATTTTGCGGCAAAGCCGTGATAAATATCTGTTGAACGATGTCAGAGTCGTACGATTCCCTGTTTAAATTTTGAGTTATCGACTGTGCTGGGTCAGGAAAGTCGTATTTATTGCATCAGTTCATATAATGTAAATTTAAGGATGTTTTGTTTCTGATCAGGCAGAGAGCTAATTCCAAAAGGGAACCAAGAATAGCCCAAGTTCCAGTGGATTGGATACCGAGGGCGTGAGATGAAAAGGTAAGGGGTTGGTGACCTTGACCTTGTCCTAGACCTTGGAAGGGAGAGGGAGTGAGAACCTGTCAACGAAAGTGGACCTGCTCTCTCTTTGCGCTAGTACTGGCAAAGAGCCTGGACGTTCATGGGCCAAGTCGGGAGTGTACGGTGGATGATCGATGACAGTGATCCCTAGGCCTCCGGTTGTTGCAGATTTGCAGTACTAGTGTGTGGTGTGGTCTAGTATTGTCATGCTGAAGGAGAAGGTGGTCTATGTATCGACGAACTCCTCTGTGGTCAGAAGATCGATTACAACGCACTGTTTCCCATGCACCTATGTACTAGGTGGGTATAATTAAAGTGCAGCTACTCACAGATATCCAGTGTGGGCTGAAATTGTCATATGCCAGTGAAGCTTAGTAGATATGTTAATGCATTAACGCGAAACAAATTTAGGATGGAGAAAAATAAGTGCAGATTTGATGTGCTCATATTGAACACACCATGTGGCGGTTAATAATAAAACCAACATTATGCCTCCCTCACTTGTTTCACCTTTTCTGCCCAGGGTCTTTTCATAGACAATTACATACGGAAACATTTCTGTACATGTTTCTTGAATTCACAGCGCCAGACCTGGACCTGGTGGCTGAAATGAGACTTAATTTTTTTACAGTTTATATCGGCTGTTCATTAATACATTACAGTATCTAGCAGCTTTTGTCGCCATACGTTTATTAAATCCCCCACTGGACCTCTGTAGGAAGCTGCACTTTAATTGTAGTAACTCAGTATTGATGTTCTGCACTGCCATGATACACGCTACAATTTGGAGTCATCTAGTAGCAGAGGGTTTGCAACTTAAATGGCTCAAATGGTTCAAATGGCTCTGAGCACTATGGGACTTAACATCTGTGGTCATCAGTCCCCTAGAACTTAGAACTACTTAAACCTAACTAACCTAAGGACATCACACACATCCATGCCCGAGGCAGGAGTCGAACCTGCGACCGTAGCAGTCGCGCGGTTCCGGACTGCGCAACTTAAATCAGCGAAGTCGGAGAGTCGACCGAGTAACAAGCATGACAGATAATACCTCAGCCTATATTGACAACAGAATGAAAAATTCGGTGGCTACACTTTTCAGCATGCTCTCGTAGATGTTGAAAAATTCAAGGAATGTTATGCTATTGTTAGCTCAAGACGCCTCATTACATTAACAAATACATTCACCTATGGAAGGTCACTTTTCATTGTCCAAGCAAATAAAACTAATTCAGTTGGATCAATTTGGTTGATGCACTTGGAACCTGAAATAATGGGTGACCGCCAAAATACTTTGTGCGTATCAAGTAAAGCAACTGACGAAAAAGTACTTCTTGTTTCTAATTTCACTTTATGGCCACGGCACAAGACTCTGGACGAGAAGTGACGAGTAATCTGAACTCAGTATCAAAAACTGTTAGCCGAAATTAAGTAGTACAGAAAGAAAGAACTATTACACATAACGTATAAGGAGGAAATTACATATTGCCTTTTGGTTTTTAGTGAAAAGTAATGTAGTTTTTTTTTTAAATTTGCTTCATGACACAGGAAACTGCAAAACTTGACACAGTCAGGGCGAAGTATTTTGACAGACTAATGAGTTGTGGACAAACAGTCTTGACAGTAGTAGCAATCACAACTGTGCTGGTGTAACCTGGCGCCAGTACAGCAGGCGGCAAAGAGATTGCGCGAAGATCGATAGAGGCCAACAACAGACTCGCAGGAAACGTGCCGGCAACGCCCTCTCGGCCATCAGTATTAAGATCGCCGCCGCGGACCGGAGGGTAACGGACTCTAGCACAGAGTCAGGCAGCCCATAGCGACAGAGTAGTATATATAGCGGGCTTTGCACTGCACCAGCAGTGAGGCTAATGTGTAATATTTCAGAGAGCTTGTACCACAACGACTATCTTGAGTAAAATATCTTCCTGTTTTTATGAATTAAGAACCCAGTTAATATATGCGAGCAGTTTGTGTTATAGGAAGAGGATACCAGCCACTAAACAACATCCTGTCCTTGCTTCCCGTGGAACAGTTCTACAGAGACAACGAGACGGCTTAAAAGATAGCAACGAGAATAATTCAGTGAAGAATTTCAGATTGCAGAGGTGATCGTATTCAAGTGTTTGCTAATTTCTTGTTGTGCTCTTACATGTATTCTACGAAGGGTGCCACAGAACTGATCAAATTTTGTCTTTTCAGAGGCTTTGCTTGCTTTTTGCTATAACATAATAAGTAAACCATGGGTACCCCACCCCTTCTATCCCCTGTCCCCGCGCCGCAGCTGTGATGGATCTAACACAAGCTTTCCAGTTTCATAACCTAGAAATTGTTGCCCTGCTGACAACGGTAAAACAACTTCTGGCTGCACAAGCAGTGTCGGCCGCACAACAACAACAGCCAACCGACCGACAAGCCCAAAAATTACGCCAACTAGCATACCAACGTCCTGGCAATTTGACGACACTGAAGAGGAATGGCTCGAATACCTGACACAGTTCCAAGCACATTCCCAAGTTCATCGGGTTCAATTTAATGTGAAGCTACAATGCTTTCTTTCGATTGCGGGGTCTCCAATGTTCAGATTAATACAAAAACTAATCCCAACTGCGTCTCCTGACGAACGCAGTTATGACGAAGTAATCGCGTCGTTAACTCAGTACTGTGACCAGCAGTTCCAAGTAGTTGCAGCCAGATACCAGTTTTTTCGCTTACAGAAAAAGCCGGAGCAGACGTACCGTCAGTGATACACAGAATTATCGGGCATGGCTAGGAACTGTAGATTTAAGTGCAGTTGTGGGAACTTTTACAGTGACTTAATGATTAGGGATGCTATATCATTCTATGTCCCTGATAGTAGAATACAGGAACAGATCATAAGGTACTCCGATCCATCACTTCCTCAAGTGTTGTAAATCTTAGAGCCACGAAGTTCTAACTCTTTGTGTCATTACGAATGGCTGGTCGTCGTGTAAACTTTTAGTTATGCACAGGTACCACAGTGCCACAGTAACTTTGCTTAATCGTGCCACGTACGAACAGTTGGGCTCGCCACGCCTTTTTCAATCTAACAAGAAACTCACTGCCTACTACGGACAGGAAATTCCAGTGCTTGAACTGTGTAGTTTGACTGAAACATACAAATATCACACTAGGACAGTGAATTTTACTGTGTCCAAATCAAGAACCAGTGACAAAATTTTCGGTTTAGATACCTTGGATTTGTTTGGCCTTAGCATCCAAGACAATGTACTTTCCATATCCGCTTGTGATCCAAAGGACAGTGTCGCTAGCTTGCTTCAAGAACTTCCTAAACTATTTTCAAGACAATGCATTCCGGATCCGCCTAGTCCCAAGTGCTTTACGAGACAAAGTAGCCAGTGAATTGAAAGAATTGCAAGATAATGGTGTAATTGCTCCCATTCAAGCTAGTCAATGGGCAAGTCCACTCGTTTTGTAGCCTAAGCCTTCTGGTCGCATTTGCATTTGTGTTGATTTCAAATCTTCAGACACCCACAGATAGTAGCTGACACTTATCCGTTACCTTTTTCGAGTGTTGTCAGAAGCGGGACTCAAGTGTCATCTCGAAAAGTGTGACTTTTTTCTAACTGAACTACAGTTGTTAGGTCATTTCATACACAGTCAGGATGTGCACACCCTCCAGCCCCCTTCACTTGCAACTCGTGACGTGTCTACTCATCGCAATGTATCTGAACTGTAGTCAGTACAAGGCAAGTTGACGTACTACAGATGGTTTATACCGAATGCCGCTCAGACGCTTCTTGCTACGGAATCAGCACTGTGCTTTCGAACGCCTGCCGGTGTGGCAGAGCGGTTCTAGGTGCTTCAGTACGGAGCCGCGCTCCTGCTACGGTCGCAGATTCTAATCCTGCCTCGGTCATGGATGTGTGTGATGTCCTTAGGTTAATTGGTTTAAGTAGTTCTACGTTCTAGGGGACTGATGACCTCAGATGTTAAGTCCCATAGTGCTCAGAACCATTTGAACCATTTTTTGCTTTTGCACAGAATTGATGAACAAGACAGGCCTAATGCTTTTGCCTCAAAGTTGTTAACTCAATCTCAGTGCATTTTTCTCAAACAGAAGAAGGGGCTCTTGCTATTGCATGGATGGTGTAACAAAATTCCACTACTGTATGTATGGTCGCAAGTTCTATATAGTGACAGATCAGAAGCCTTTGCAGTCCGTATTTCATCCGTCAAAGCCGGTTCCTACACGCACCACTCAAAAATTCCAACGCTGGGCTTTGTTGTTTCCCAGTAACACTGCGAAATTGTGTGCACACCTACGGCAAAGCAAGGCAATGCAAACGCCCTATCTGGCCTTCTGACTGGCACAGACTCTGATTTTGATGCATCTGCCGCATCTTATTGCCAAATCGATCCGCAGAACTAGGAATTGCTGGACTCTTTTCCACTGCAGTACAGAAAAATTGCACAGACCAAGGAAGCTGACCCAGACCTCAAGATTTTTTGCAGTACACTCGCACGTCTTGGCCTCGTTCACTGATCAGTATCCAGAACTCATTCGTGCGCCGGAATTTTGTTTAACGGTATAACCTTTTAGTGCAACAGCGTGTCATTCCATTGCTGAAGGACATTAGAAGATTCCGTGTCCTTATTCCCAAAGTGTTGCAAAAAGACGTGTTGCCGTTGCTCCACCAAGGACATTAGCGAATTTTTCGCACTAAACAGCACGCCGGCAATGTGCTTGGCAGGGCATGGACGTCCACATTGAACAGATGTCGTCACAGTGTGGCGCTTGCTTGGAGAACCAATAACCTCCGCCACAGACGTTTGCAGCTTAGCGCAGGACTCAGTCACCATGGCAACGAGTGTACACAGACGCCCCAGGACCATTTTGGAACACTCATTAGCTCATACTGGTAGACTCTTTTAGCAAGTTCCTATTTGCTTCAATCACATTTTGATCTCTTCTGCAGATAATTCGTGTTAGTATTTTCCAGTTACGACTTATGAAAATGACATTTCGTTAATTTTAATAACTGTCAGCAACTGCATTCCTTGTAAATTGAGTTATTATATTCTTTTTGAAGAATGAGGATATTAGGCCTGTCTCATACATCTTGCACACCAGATGAGTTTCTTTATGGCTGGTTCTCCCAAGACTATCGATAGTCGTGACGGAATGTCGTCGTCTCCTGGGCCCTTGTCTCAAATTAGATCTTTCAGTCCTCCGTCAAATTTTTCTTACAGCGTCATATATCCCATCTCATCTTCATCTGCGTCTTCTTCCATTTCTATAATACTGCCTTCAAGTTCATCTACCTTGTACAGACCATCTATATACTCCTTCCTGCTTTCAGCTTTTCTTTCTTTGCTTACGAGTATTTTTTTATCCGAGCACTTGATTTTCATACAGCTGCTTCTCTTTTCTCCAAAGACTTTCTCTAATTTTCTTGTAGGGGATATCTATCTTTCCCGTAGTGAAATATGCTTCTAAATCGTTACATTTGTCCTCTTGCCATTCCTGCTCAGATATTTTACACTTCCGGTCAATTTAGTTATTTAGTTGTTAATATTCCCTCTAGCCTGCATCATTTGCTGCATTTTTATATTTTATCCTTTTACCAATTAGTTTCAATATCTTCAGTGTTAACCAAGGATTTCTACTAGGCCTAGTCTATTTACCTGTTTGATCCTATGCTCCCTAAATTTTTTTCATCTCTTAAATCTACCCACTCGTCTTCTACTGTAATCCTTCACCCTGTTATAGTCAATCATTGCCTAGTGCTATATCTGAAACTCTCAACAACGTCTACTGCTTTCAGCTTATCCAGATCCCACCTCCTTAATTTCCTACGGTTTTACAATCTCTTACATTTTAATCTACCGTTCATAAATAATAAATTATCGTCAGAGTCCACATCTGTCACTGAAAATGTATTATAATTTAAAATCTGCGTTCTAAATCTCTGTCTTACCAACCATAATTATAGTCGGTCTGATAACTTCGATTATCTCAAGGCCTCTTCCACATATTCTCCCTTCTTTCATGATTCTTAGACGAAGTGTTAGTGAAGATTAAATTACACTCTGTGTAAAGCTCTTCCAGGTGGCTACCTCTTTCATTCCTCTCCGCCCTACACTGTACTCACCTACTACTTTTCCTTCTCTTACTTTTTCTGCTTTCGAACTCAAGCCTGCATCAAAAAAAAATTTTCGACTCTCTTAACTATTCGAGAAATTTTATATACCTCGTCATTCGTTCATTACTGATTTAAGTTTTCCAGAGTATAAGATGTTGCGGTGTTGTAGTTCTTCCCCTGCTCGACATCACAGTTTTGAGGAAGAGTTTCAATGGAGCAGCTCTTGGCAAAGATTTGGAGAATTCACTGCCCAGTTACATTAGTGTGACACCTGTCAAAAACAGGAATAATCACTATTTTCAGTGCGGTTCGCTGCAATACGTGCAGGCAGACAGTCAATGAGATTCTGCAAAATACTGACAGGGATGAGGAACCATACTAACTCCACTGTTGTCAGTTGCGCTAGATTTCTCGGTTCCATGGCACGAACCGCCCGATTGTCATGGTCTCGTAGGTTCTAGATTGGGTTTAAATCCGGCGAGTTTAGGGGCCAGTGAAGTAAGGTAAACTCATACTTTTGTTCTTCGAACCACGCACGTGAACTGTGAGCTGTATGTCAGTTGAAATTATTGTACTGCATGTGCCATTGCGCCGAGGAAAAACGAACTGCATGTAGGGGTGGACATTTTCCCCAAGGATAGATGCATACTTCCACACATGATCCGTTGTTCGTTCCATAATGACGAGGTCACTCAGTGAATACCACGAAAACATCTCCCGCACCATAACACCCCTTCCTCTGCCCTCGACCTTTCCGATGACATTTTCAGGGCCGCACGACCGAACTGCCATCTGCCCCATGAAGCGATAAACACGAATCATCTGAGAACACCTGTGGCCACTCAGTGGATGTACAGTTGTACAGTTGGAAACATCCCCTAGGCTGTGGCTAAGCCATGTCTCCGCAATATCCTTTCTTCCAGGAGTGCTAGTTCTGCAAGGTTCGCAGGAGAGCTTCTGCGAAGTTTGGAAAGTAGGATACGAGGTACTGGTGGAAGTAAAGCTGTGAGGACGGGGCGTGAGTCGCGCATGATTAGTTCAGTTGGTAGAGCACTTGTCCGCGAAAGGCAAAGGTCCCGAGTTCGAGTCTTTGTCCAGCACACAGTTTTGATCTGCCAGGAAGTTGACAGCCCCTTTGTTCATTTGGGCGATCAGTTGCTGTACATTTGCACGTCTGATTACCTGCACATATTTATGGAGCCGTCATCTATGGCTCGTGGTGCACCACAGTTTCCTTGTCGCCGGTTTTGGGTAACGCCATTCTTATATACACAGTACACTTTAATCACGGTGGCACGCGAACTATTTACAAACTTTTCCATTTCGGAAATGTTTCCACCTTCATCCCGAAAGCCAATGATCATGCCAACTTGGACGTCAGATAAATCACTCCGTTACTGCATTGTGGTAACAACTGCTCGGTTTTCCGAGGCCCTCTGACATGTTTTCTATACCCTCCACTCCTAGTGACGACATTTGACGTCTGTGAGTGCTTTTTCATGTTCATGTCGAACATATGCGGTAGAAACATTAATCTGACTCGGCTGTGTATGATAGCTGTGGCTTTTGGTATTGTCCTACTACAGTGCGCAAGTGACGTAGTGTATGTCCACATGTTGAACTTGTCAAATGTGACACTGTTATATTTTTGCTGTGTCTGAATTGCTTACCTGAAATCCACATTTGTCTTTCGATTACAATTATTGGAAGAGTGTATGACAATGTACCAACTTCGACAGAAAGGAGAAATAAGATCAAATGATAACTTTTGTGGAAGCTGCACCAAATTTAAGCACACACATTTGGAGCTATGATCACTAGACTTAATCATTTACTTCCGTATCCGCCCAGCCACCCTATTACGTGTGGCACGCAAACTCTTTGCGGGGTTTTCCCATCTGCCTTAGCAGCGTGCGCTTTGTATAGCTCGAACTGCTCTATCTGCGTCGTCGCCATTGTTGTTGATTTTATGTCGTCTCGTTGTCTCTGCAGAGCTGTACCATGAGAAGCCCAGAGAGGGTGTTGTTTGGTGGATGGTATCTTCTGTCTGTAACACAAACTGCATTCATATATTAACTGGGTTCTTTATTCATGAAAACAGGAAGTTACTTAACTCAAGACAGTCGATGTGGTACAACCTCTCTGTAATAGTCCACGTTAGTCTCACTGTTGGTTAAGTACAAGGTCCGCTATGTATACTACTCTGGTAGATATGGGCTGCAAGACTCTGAGCTAGTAACTGTGACTACAACTCCAATTGGGCTGCGACTGATGACAGACTGGAACTCACTAAGTGCGACATACTGTCCCTCCATTCCGCAGCGGTGATTTAAATACTGGCGGCCGAGAGGGCGTTGCTGGCGCGTTTCCTGCGAGTCTGTCGTTAACCTCTATCGATCTTCTCTCAACCTCTTTGCCACCTGGTGAGCTGGCGTCAGCTTACAAGAGCACATTCCTCCCACTGAAATGCCGCATCGTTGTCATGTAGTGAGGTTGCGAATGACAACGGGAATGGACGCAGGACGCTGGATGTAGAGATGAGATCCGTGAGTGTGGTGGACGGCGTGCTCCCGACTGTACCCCGCCATCTGGCTTGCGAGACGAGAGAAACATGGCCCAGGCCACACGTGCAGGAAGGGAGTGTCCTGAGTGATGATGATGATGTCAACGGCGATGGCGATGTCCAGTCCAGTCCATGGGGTCGTTGGGGGTGAGGGCACATCGTCCATCCTGTCCTGCTGGGGTGCCGTGTTGCCACCTGCGGAAGGCTGCGACGGTCGCGCGGTCCCATGAGGCTGCTGATCTGGGAAAGAACGCACCAGAATCACGGGGCAAGCATCATGAGCTTATTTGATTCTGGTAACGGCTCTGCAAACCATCGGTAACTACAATTAGGTATATGTACGTACCAATGCGTTTCTGGATCTCGCCTCGATCCTAGCGCTGCCGTCGGCCCAAAACTCTGTACCTAACAAGTTCACGTGGTGCACAGCGATACTCGCCGACTATCTATGGCACCGTATGCTGCGGTTTGTGTAGCAAGTGTAGCAGCGTCCGATGGCGGCGGCCATGCAGACGTTCCTCCGGTAATGGTCCATCTCGTGGGTGGGAGCGATAGAAGGCGAGAAAGAGTAGCAGTGCCTGTTCCAGGGTGTTGATGGTGCGGAGCGTGGCAATCATTTGTTTGAAAGTCCATACGAAGCGTTCTGCTTCGAGGTTTGACTGCGGATGGAACGGTTGAAAGGGTCGTGTAGCCACCTTTCATTAGTCCGGTAGCCCATTTTCACTAGCATTTCTCCTTCTTTTCTTTGTTTCTCTTTCCTCATAACTCTCATAATGGTGCGATGGAATGAATTCGTTGCGTGTCACGTTGCTAGACGGTGGCGTAGTCTGCTGCAGAAAGTCTGCGATAGTCATACAGATTCAGCAGCAGTTGTACAGGGTAGCCAACTCTCGTAGTGGTCAAGTAGGCAAAGAGGTTTGTGCTACTTGTGAGAAATCCACCTGCGTTAGGTTGGTGGCGAAAATGGCATCTTTGGGTTCTCCGGGCCACGCGGAGCGTGGGAGAGGCTGGAGAAGTAAAAGGGAGGCAGTCAGCCGCCGGTACATGAAGCGTCCACAGCTGTGCTCCAGTCGAAGAGGGGTGACTTAGACTGACCGCGTGGCTCGTTGTTACTTGGCGAGGGGAGAGCTGTTATCTTTTGGTCTCGCTTTTCAACTCTGAAAGATTACTTTGCCTTGTCGCAGTAAGGAATGCAAAACTTTGGCAGATTTTTCTTTTAGTAAATTTCCATAGCAGACTTGGATCCACCGGAAGAGCGCCACACAAAGGTGTCGATAAGAAGTGAGCACTCGCTTCTGTGTAAATGTCTGTTTGCCTTCAGCTGTGCCTGTATAAGCTTTCATTTTTCTAAATATTAATAGCTTTGCCTTCTCGTAAATTTGCATTGCTTTATGTATCTTTCGTTCGTGGGGAGCCGACCACGTAGTTGAACATTAAAGTTTGTTGAGCTACCGTCATCACTAGCTGTCCGGTCTCATGTTTGTTTTAAAGAATGTTAACTGTTCATGATTGTGTGATGATATATTGTTGCAACTTGGCCACGTTACCTAGAAATTGCGTCTCCACAAATCACGTGGGCACGCGGGTGTACTGAGAAACGTGTACCGTTTCACGAGTTATTGCGATCAGTTATCAGGCAACAGCAGTTGTATGTATGATTCACATAAATGATTTTAGGTGTAGATTATAACGGTGTATGTTTCGATGCTTTTCTTTAATGTTTTAGGAATTAATGTTATCAGGAATTGTGTACATGCCTCACATCCATATCTTAGGAATAAATGATTTTATACACAATTTTCTCTTGCATTCCGAGGTTACGTTTTTGCACCTAAGCCACTCACCTCGTAGCTGTCCTGTAAGCACATCCAACGCGTTTCCTTACGCACAGGTCCAGTGATTAGTTTCCCCTTTTATTTTAAAACAAATGCTTTAGATTAAGTCTTATTTTCAGGTGTGTTGCTGGGAGATGATCTTGTGCACAGTGTTCATGCATGTACTATTTTACTTTAAATGGTTGATTCTCGTGGACAGTGCACGGGAAATACTATTAATTACATCGCATCCCCTACGAGCCTTATCACGACGTACGTATTTTTATGAGTTTTTGGTCTGTGATCAAATTAATTTATTTTCCGACTCGGCCAAACCTTTGATTAATTGTATGGTTAGAGTCGGTGGCGACCCTAATCTTCTCACGTTAATTTCACAATCAATAAGCATTTCCATTCCCCCTCTTAACGTAATAACCCGTAGAAACAGGTTAGTTACACGGTCAACTAGTTAGATAATGTATGCCATTGCGGTCACTGAATTATTCAAATTCACTTCACGTGAACTGAAGGCCGCTGCGTGACCCTATGACTTCAGGCAAACCCGTGAGGCAAAAAGTAGAGGACAACACCTGAATGTTGCTACGTGATGTTGTCCAGGTCATTGCCACAGCCAATGGAAACCTTCTACAAGATTCTGACACAATCAACCAATCAGTGTTCCAAAAAGGTCCTGCATAGTCTATGTGCATACGTTGTCATCGTGATTGAAACTTAGGCCAAGCAGAGAATTATTATGGCGGAGCGGACTGAATTTCCGCACATGCGTGACACTGTTACGTCATCTGTTCTATTTGAGTTTCGATACCATAACAAGTATAGTGTAGACGCGCTAATTGTTTCGTACGCACAATCACCCAGTGTCCTTGGTGAAGTAGTAGTAACACCTCTTTTTCCAAAGCTTTCGGGATCAACACACGTCGCTGTCCACTGTCATTTTGTACAAGAATCACATCTTGCTGTCTACCGAGGCTATGCCTATGTGCAAAGTAGAATTGTACTACAGAGTGCTTTATGCCGTGCAATGAACGAGGCAAAGATGTGCGAGTGTATTTTAGAAAAATGTTCAAATCTGATTCAGCTTCCGTGTCCTGTGCGATTTTTCTATAGTTCTGAGGAAAGGACTGAAGCAATTCCGAATCCGGAACATAGATGTGAGAACAAGATGCAGCAAAAGCGTCAAAGTCTGTAACAGGGCCAATCGGAAGACGTCAAAGTGCATCCGTATCACCATAATGAGCTGTCGGACGATACACAATCTCGTACTGGTATTGAAACAACAACGAAGCCGTCTTTGCAATTTTTGGGAAGTTCTTACAGGAACTGGCTTCGTTGGATGAAAGAAGCACTACAGTGGCTTGTGGTCCGTTACTACGTAGAACTTTCTGCCATACTAATAGTGGTGAAATTTGGTGACACCATACACAATAGCCATTGCCTCCTTCTCTATTTCCGAGTAGTTACACTAAGCGTTGGACAACAGTTCTGACGCGAAAGCAATAGGCTTGACTTTATCAGCAAATCTGTGTGAAAGCATTTCTCCGATTTTTGGTTTGTCAGGATCACTGTGAACCAAGCATCGATCACTGAGCAACGCAAGTTTCTGAAAAGCTTTCTGGCACTCATCTGTCCAAACAAGGGGACGTTCTTGCATCGCAAGCGAGGAAGAGGAGCTGCGATCTGTACAGCATCCGGTATGAACCGAAATTAATAGTTCATTTTCCCTAAAACTGACTGAAGTTCTGTGACATTGTGAGGAACTTGCTGGTCTCGTATGGCTGACACATGTGACTGAAGTGGATATACACCTTGACTATTTATGACATGACTAAGATACTGCAGCTCCGGTTTTAAAAAAATTACACTTGTACAGTCTACACTGTAGTCCTGCATCAAAGAATGCACGAAACAATCCTTCCTAGTCTTCGAATATGGGGTGTCAAGGAAACCTGCTTTCTCTGATCGCTAGACAACATACAAACTAACTGTATTAAAATGACCTGGTTCAAGTGGCTCTAAGCTCTATGGGACTTAACATCTGACGTCATCAGTCCCCTAGACTTAGAACTACTTAAACGTACCTAACCTAAGGACATCACACACATCCATGCCCGAGGCAGGATTCTGACCTGTGGCCGTAGCAGCAGCGCGGTTCCAGACAGAAGTGCCTGTAACCACTCGGCCACAGCGACCGGCGAAACTAACTGTATTAATGACTTCTATTATCAAAAAAGTAAATGACAATACTTAACTCTGAGAATTTCACAGATGTGTCGCAAGCAAAGGGCGACAGACAAGATAAACAGGCTTCTTTAGTATGTACAATTTCTAATACAAGCGAAGTAATAGAGTCGACACTCCTATACAGGTTGCTGGTCTTGAAGATTCTCTTTGACTAGCCTGTGACCAGTCCTCTTCGCTTAGAGGCGCTGCTGTAGCATTATCATCCTGGAGAGGGGTCAGTCAGCGTGCCCTCTCTGCTCTATCGTTCCTGAATGGCATGCTGGCACTTGACTTGACACCATAACCCAATTCCATTTCGGAGAAATATAGAAACACAAGAGGCAATACTAACCCTATGACTAATCAAGGAAGATAGATTAAGGTAAGGCAAACCTACTTTTATAACATTTGTAGACTTAGGAAAAGCTTTTCACAGTATTTACTGGAATATTCTCTTTTAAATTCTGCAGGTGGCAGGAGTAAAATACAGATGGCGAATGAGTATTTACGGCTTGTACAGAAACCTGTTGGTAGTATAAAAGTCGAGAGGCCTCAAAGAGAACCAGTTATTGAGAAGGGAGTGAAACATGTTTGTAGCCTATCACCAACGTTATTCAATCTGTACGTAAGGGAAGCTGTAAAGTAAACCATTGAAAAATTTGGAGTACGAAATGAAGTAAACCAAGAAACCACTCTAGCTTGAACAGAAATGCTGAATGTGAACCAAGAAACCTCTCTAGCTTCAGCAGAAATGCTGAAAATGCACCAAGAAACTACTTTGGCTTGAGCAGAAATGCTCTGAAGTCATAATTAGGGGACCTATGAACAATAACAATTAGAAGTCGAGTGTCACTAAATTCACTTGCCCCTGAACAACACTGAAATATCTGTTCAGTGCAGTGCAGTGATACGTCTACGAACTCAAATGGAATATTGTTTGTTTACGTACATGGCCATTCCCCGATTCTTCAAGGAACTCCTTGAAAAACAGCCACCAGAGGAAATTGGAAGAGCACTTGAACGGAATGGACACCGTATTTAAAGTAGGGTATAAAATGAGTATCAACGGAGCAAAATAAGGATAATGGAATGTAGTCGAATTAAACAAGATGATTCTGAGTGAATGAGATTAGGAAACGAGACAGTTACGGTAGTAGATGAGTTTGCTATTTAGGCAGTAAATTATGTGATGATGGCCGAAGTAGAGAGGATTTAAAATGTAGACTGGCAATGGCAAGAAAATCGCTTGTGAAGAAGAGGACTTATGAAGTCTTTTCTGAAGGCATTTTTTTGGAGTGTAATCACATATTGATGTGAAATGTCGATGATAAACAGTTTGTACAAGAATAGAATAGCAACTTTTGAAATGTGGCTCTATAGAGGAAAGGTGAAAATTAGACAAGTAGATAGAGTAAATAATGAGGAGGTAAGGAATAGAATTGTGGAGTCAAGAAATTCGTGGCACGACATGGTTAAAAGAAAGGATCGGTTGATAGGTCACATTCTAAGACATCAAACGATCACCAATATAGTACTGGAGAAGAGTGTGTGCGGGGGGGGGGGGGGGGGTAGTAAAAGTCGCAGAGGGAGAAAAAGAGATTAATACAACAATCAGATTCAAATGGTCGTATGTTGGAGGAGTTATTCGGAGATAACGTGGCTTGCATAGGATAGAGCAGCATGGAGAGATGCATCAAACCAGTTTTCGGAATGAGGACCAGCACAGCAACAAGTACTACATGCGTTGACACATACTGTGTCACTGAAACATTTCGCTTATTGTGTAATAACATCTCATTTACAGGGTGACAATTATTGAACTGTTTGCGTTAGGACGTTCAAACTGCACGGTTGGCCGTGGGCCATGGTGGGAATTGGTATGATTTGGCTTAGGGCCGAGGTCCACTTTCATTTGGTTGGTTTCTTCAATAAGCAAAACTGGCGCATTTGGGGGACTGACAATCCGCATTTCGCTACCTCGACGCCTCTTCACCCTAACCTGGTTACTGTGCGGTGAGCAATGTCCAGTCACGGATTGATCGGTGAGATATTCCTTGATGACACGGTTGCTACCGAACGTTACATGAAGGTTTTGGAACATGATTTCATCAGCATTACCCAAAGTGTCCCTGACTTCGATAAGATATGGTTCATGCAAGACGGAGCTTGACCCCATCGAAGCCGCAAAGTGTTTGCTGTCCTGGAAGAGTACTTTGGGCACCGCATTCGGCTCTGGGGTACCCAGAGACCACTAGCATGGGCCTCGAGAGAATGCCGTATTCTGCGGATGTGAACGCATGCTACTCCTTTTCGTGGGGCTATATTAAAGACGTGGTGAACAGCAATAACGCCAAAACCATTTCTGAGCTGAAAACAGCCATTCAGGATATCATCGACCGCATTGATGGTCCGACACTTCACCGGATCATGCAGAATTTGGCAATTCGTTTACTTTTATTTTATTTATTTCATAAGACCAAATTGAGCAGCAAATCTCCAAGGTCATGGAACGTATCAGTACATGAAATTACATCATAAAAGTAATATCAGATAAAATTAAATGTTTATGAACCCAAAAAATCAAGCCATAAGTTTAAGTAAAGGCAATCAACAATATAATATAGGAATCAGCTTAATTTTTCAAGGAATTCGTCAACATAATGGAAGGAGTGTCCCATGAGCAAATTCTTCTGTTTCGATTTGAAAGTGCGTGGATTACTGCTAAGATCCCGCCCGGTTAGCCGTGCGGTCTAACGAACTGCTTTCTGGGCGGGAAGGTGTGCCGGTTCAAAAATGGTTCAAATGGCTCTGAGCACTTTGGGACTTAACTGCTGTGGTCATCAGTCCCCTATAACTTAAAACTACTTAAACCTAACTAACCTAAGGACATCACACAGATCCATGCCCGAGGCAGGATTCGAACCTGCGACCGCAGCGGCCGCGCGGTTCCAGGCTGTAGCGCCTGGAACCGCTCGGCCACCCAGGCCAGCGGTGTGCCGGTCCCGCGGACGAATCCGCCTGGCGGGTTTGTGTCGAGGCCCGGTGTACGGACAGTCGGTAGATGGTTTTTAAGGCGGTTTTTCATCTGCCTCGGCGAATGCGGACTGGTTTCCAGCGATTGCTGTGCAAACACTTTCTCCAAGTACGTGTAGACCATACTTACTCTCCCACTCAAAAATTTGGGTTACACTTATCTGGCGTGAGACGTTCCAGTGGGGGGGGGGGGGGGGGGGGGGACTGGAGGGGTCCAACCACACAAAAACCCAGGATTCGGTGTGGGGCGGAGGTTGGGTGAGTGAATTGCTGTAGCATGCTGTGGGGTTGTGTACCACTGTGGGCTACGGGGGGACGAAGCCCCTCCGTCGTTTCTAGGTCCGCAGTTCCATACAATACAGTACTGGAAAGATTTTTGAGATCTTGTGTTAGTTTGTTGAAAATGGATGCTGCAGTATACTCCACACCTTGTAGCTCAAGGATTAAGTAAGTGCGATCCAAATGCAGACTGGATTTTTGCCTAGTATTAACTGAGTGAAAGCTGCTAATTCTTGGGAATAAGCTGATATTATTAACAAGGAACAACACTAAACAGTATATGCATTGAGTGGAAAATGTCAGAAACCGAGACTGGTGTACAGGCGTCGACAAGTGGTTTGCAAACCTACACTACTTGTTGCCCGAACTGCCCATTTCTGAGCCACAAATATCGTTTGAGAATGGGGAGAGTTACCCAAAACAAAATACCATACGTCGTAGGCGAATGAAAATAAGCAAAGTAGACTAATCTTCGTGTCGAACGACCACTTACTTCAGATACCGTCTGAATAGTGAAAATGGCAGTATTAAGTCTTTGAACAAGATCCTGAACGTGGGCTTTCCACGACACTCTACTATCGATCTGAATACCGATAAATTTGAACTGCTCATTTTGCCGGCCGAAGTGGCCGTGCGGTTAAAGGCGCTGCAGTCTGGAACCGCAAGACCGCTACGGTCGCAGGTTCGAATCCTGCCTCGGGCATGGATGTTTGTGATGTCCTTAGGTTAGTTAGGTTTAACTAGTTCTAAGTTCTAGGGGACTAATGACCTCAGCAGTTGAGTCCCATAGTGCTCAGAGCCATTTGAACCATTTTTTGAACTGCTCATTTTCACTAATCATATGCCCATTCCGTGAAAGGAAAACGTCAGGTTTTGTTGAATTGTGTTTTAGAAACTGTAAAAACTCAGTCTTACTGTGTTTTAGCGTTAGTTTATTTTCTACACGCCATAAACTTATGTCATGAACTGCACTATTTGAAACCGAGCCAATGTTGCACACAACACCCTTTACCACCAAGCTAGTGTCATCAGCAAAGAGAAATATTTTAGACTTACGCATAATACTAGAGGGCATATCATTTATATACGTTAGGAACAGGAGTGGTGCCAGTACTGATCCATGAGGTACCCCCCATTTGACTGTACCCCACTCAGAACCCACATCACAGCCGTTATCAACATTGTGCATAATGACCTTTTGCTGCCTGTTGCCAAAGTAACAGGTGAACCACTTGTGAGCTACTCCCCATATTCTGTAATGGTCCCATTTCTGAAGCAATATTTTATTAACAACACAATCAAACCACTTAGTTAAATCACAAAATGTGCCTAGCATTCGAAACCTTTTGTTTAACCCATCCGATACCTCACAGAGAAAAGAGAATATAGCATTTTCAGTTGTTAAACGACTTTTAAAGCCGAACTGGACATTTGGTAGCAAATTAAATTATATAAAATGATCAGTTATCGATACATACACAGCCATTTCAATAACTTTAGGAGACACTGATGTCAGAAATAGGTCTAAAATTGTCTACATTATCCCTCTCTCCCTATTTATAAAGTAGCTTTACTACTGAGTATATTAATTGTTAAGGAAGCAGATCATTTTAAAGGAAAAATGTTGTTAAGTACAGGGCTAACATGTGCAGCACAGTACTTTAACATTCTGCTAGGTCCTCCATCATATCCATGAGAGTCCTTAGTCTTCAGTGATTTCATTACTGACTCAGTCCCCCCTTTGTCAGTACCACAGAGGAGCGTTTCAGACGCCAATCTCGGAAAGGCATAGTCAAAGAGTGTTAAAATGAATCCCTGCAGAAATTAAGTTTTTATTTCATTCACTAATAATGCTCAGAACATGATTATTAATTGCTATACATATATCTGACTCATCGGTATAGGAGATATTTTTACTACGGTCTGACTTTATATCGTCGAGTTCATGCTGCTGACCAGACACTACCTCCACAATTGACCCTATGGTTATAATTTTATCCTGTGAATTAACTATTCTATTTGCGTAACATACTACTGCGTAGAGTGGTAGAATACTCTCTTTCAAATTCTAAAGCTGGTAGGGGTAAAATACAAGGAGCGAAAGGCAATTTTCAATTTGTACAGAAACCAGATGGCAGTTATAAGAGTCGAGGGACACGAAAGGGAAGCAGTGGTTGGGAAGGGAGTGAGACAGGGTTGTAGCCTCTCCCCGATGTTATTCAATCTGTATATTGAGCAAGCAGAAAAGTAAACAAAAGAAAAGTTCGGAGTAGGTATTAAAATCCATGGAGAAGAAATAAAAACTTTGAGGTTCGCCGATGACATTGTTATTCTGTCAGAGACAGGAAAGGACTTGGAAGAGCAGTTAAACGAAATGGATAGTGTCCTGAAAGGAGGATATAAGATGAACATCGACAAAAGCAAAACGAGGATAGTGGAATGTAGTCGAATTAAGTCGGGTGGTGCTGAGAGAATTAGATTAGGAAATGAGACTCTTAAAGTAGAAAAAGGGGTTTTGCTATTTAGGGAGCAAAATAAATCATGATGGTCGAAGTAGAGAGGATATAAAATGTACACTGGCAATGGCAAGGAAATCGTTTCTGAAGAAGAGAAATTTGTTAACATCGACTATAGATTTAAGTGTCAGGAAGTCCTTTTTGAAAGTATTTGTATGGAGTATAGCCATGTATGGAAGTGAAACATGGACGATAAATAGTTTGGACAAGAAGAGAATAGAAGCTATTGAAATGTGGTGCTACAGAAGAATGCGGAAGATGGGAGGTATTGAATAGGATTAGGGAGCAGAGAGGTTTGTGGGACAACTTGACTAGAAGAAGGGATCGGTTGGTAGGACATGTCCTGAGGCATCAAGGGATCACCGATTTAGTACTGGAGGGCAGCGTGGAGGGTAAAAATCGTAGAGGGAGACCAAGAGATGAATACACTAAGCAGATTCAGAAGGATGTAGGTTGCGGTAGGTACCGGGAGATGAAGAACCTTGCACAGGATAGAGTAGCATGGAGAGCTGCATCAAACCAGTCTGAGGACCGAAGACCACAAAACAACATCTATTGCGTGCAATACTACTTGTAATGGGCTCCTGTAGCTTTATTGTGATTACCTCTAATATTTTAACATAATTCCCTATTGATTCTATATTATATCCTTACCCCATTAGTCAGTCATACCTGGCAGCGTTTTACTGCTAGTACCCCGTATAGAACGTTTTAATGGAAAGCACCTTTCAAAGAGCAAGAGAAAGGTGCCAAGGGAAGCATTATATTTGTCATCTATGTTATCGGCACTATAAAAGTCCTGCCACTCTTGTTCCTTAACGAGGTTTAAAAGATTCTCTGTGGCCACTGGTCTGCAACTCGTGGTCTAGCAGTAGCGTTCTCGCTTGCCGCGCTAGGGTCCCAGGTTCGATTCCCGGCAAGGTCAGGGATTTCGCCTGCCTCGAGATGACTGTTAATTGTTGTGTCGTCTTGCATCATCATCATTCATCCCCATTACGGTCGAAGGAACGCAATGGCAAACCACTTCCGCTAGGACCTTGCCTAGTCGGCGGTGCATGTCTCCCTCATCGTCCCCTATGCTCCTCGGAGTGTGGGACCTCATCATCACCATTTCCACTGGATTAGCCTTCCTACATAGTTTGTAATTATATGTGACATTTGTTTGAGTAGAAAAGGCTTTTATTGATAAAATGTGTGAATCGTAGCCTGAAAGGCCATTCACGGTTTTACTAACAGAATGCCTATCTAGTAATGAAGAATGAATATAAATATTGTCTATGGCTGTGCTACTGTTCCCCTGCGCCCTGGTTGGAAAACACACAGTCTGCATCAACTCATATGAGTTATGCGATCCACCAACATCATTTTTCTAGCACAATCATATTAGAAATTGATATTAAAGTCACCACATATAACTAATTTTTGGTACTTCCTATAAAGTGAACCAAGAAAGCTCTCTAGCTTGAACAGAAATGCTTTGAAATCAGAGTTAGGAAACCTATAAACAACAACAATTATACGTCGAGTTTCACTAAATTCACCTGCCCCTGCCGCTGCACAGCATTCAAATGTCTGCTCAGTGCAGTGCCATGATACGTCTACAGACTCAAATGGAATACTGTTTTTAACGTACATGGCCATTCCCCCACTCTGCAAGTAACTCCTTGAAAATCAGCAAGATAATCCGTATTCTGGTGAGGGAAGCCTCCGAATTGTCAAAAAGGTGCAATTCCAACACTAACTGCTACAGGAATTTTCCCATGAGTGATCCCACTACCACCCACTACACTGTTACCTATGAGGTTTGTTAGCCTCCCATTCCCATGCCTATTGAAGTGCAGGCCATGCCTAGTGAAACCCGATCTATTGATAGGCTCAGCTGGCACCACTGCAATGTGAGCCATGTCCTCTGCCATCAGTGCCTTCTCCAGCCCCATGTTAACACGCCTATGAGCCGTATGAGTCAGATCATGACTCTGAAACACTTGCACTAAGTACACGTTAGCGCCACCAGTTTGAAAAGCTGTCTTTACCAGGTCACCATCTACATCAGGCTGTTCCAACCGAGCTCCAGGGAGCCGGAGCGCTCCGGAGCGCTCACTGCGGCAGCTCGGAGCCCGCGTGGAGGGGGAAAGCGAACTCACTGCCCCCTGGCCGCATGCAGCCGTAATAATCCGTGCTCAATGACAGCTATGACTAGCCCGGGAGCTCTGTACCTCTATTGGAGGATACCTTTCTATTCATTGTGAGGGATGGTCGACCGCAGTGTTTTGTATGTCATAAAGTATTTAATTCTGCGAAGAGGTACAGTATACAGAATTAAATACAGTCAGGTAGAAGGCGTTGCACGCAGAGAACTGGTAGCCAGGCTTAAGAACGACATACCAGTAGATATATGTTTAAAAACGGATTCGTAATATGGAGGGTATCAAAACATGCAACATAGTTCGTGTTCTGTAATGTGTTTATAATTTTCAGGTGAATGAGAGCGGAAAAAACACTACTGAATCTGCAATTCCAGCAAGCTACAGGGTCGCTCACATCACTGCGACGAGTGGCAAACCGTTTTCGGTGGGACCACTCGTAAAATCGTGCATGGTAGCAGTTGCAGAATGTTTGTTTCCAAGGGAGGTGCAGGCAATTGAAGGGGTTTGCCTGTCGAAGCAAACAATGTCTCGTCGAATCCTGGACATGGCGGCGGATTTAGGGAAACAGCTCACTAAAAAGGCGGAGAGCGTTGTTGCATTTTCGTTAGCGCTTGACGAAAGCACCGACGTGTCGGATTGTGCTCAGCTTGCAGTCTTTGTGCGTGGTGTCGACATGGAGCTGCAAGTAACTGAAGAACTCTTGGATGTGGTACCACTCGATTTCACCGCAACAGGACGTGACATTTTTGAAGATGTTTGAGAATCAGTGGCAATATGAATTTGCCGTGGGATAAGCTCCATTGTGTAGCGACAGACGGTGCACCACAAATAATCGGGCGTCACCAAGGTTTTGCTTCTCGTTTGAAAAATAAACTCAGGGACGAATTCGGGAAAGACATTTTGACTCTTCATTGTTATATTCACCAAGAGGCACTGTGTGCTGAAACAGTAGAGCTAGGTGGCGTAATGAAAGATGTCGTGAAGTGTGTGAATTTTGTGCGGCGTCAAAGGATTCCTGAAAGATGTGGAAGCGGAGTATGGGGATATATCTTACCACAGTACAGTTCGTTGGCTGAGTCGGGGAAAAGTTCTTGATGTTTTCTTTGCCATTAGTGAGGAAATACCCCTTTTCTCGAAATGAAAGGGGACGAAATGCGTTGTCTGAAAGATATAAAATGGATATCAGACCTGGCTTTCCTAGCTGACATAACTATGCATCTAATAATTTAAATCTGTCATTGCAGGGCAAAGGGCAGCTAATCGTTGACATGCACGACCAGATCAAAGTGTTCATGGAAAAGTTACGTTTATTTGAGAGGCAGATAAGTAATGGACATCTAACGTTCTTCAATTATCTTGCTTCTTTAAAACTATCTGAAGGTACTACTTTCGGCGATTACCAAGCAATCCTACAGCAGCTCATCACGTCGTTTGAAACACGATTCCTAGACCTCACTAGTTTGGAAATGGAACTTAAGGTGTTCAGCACTCCTTTTTCAGTTTCCACCGGTGACTTGTCATCGTCACTTCAATTGGTGATTACTGATTTGCAAAATTCAACTTTGTTGAAAGAGAGGTACTACAACACATTGTATTTGTCACGATGGTAGTGCTCATTATAGAAAAAAAAACATTTCCCAAACTTCACAACAATGCCGCTCAGATCATGTGCATGTTTGGATCTACGTTTTGATGTGAGCAGCTTTTCTGAGCAATGAAAACAGTTATAAAGTAAGGAACGATCGCTTCTTCAGGATGCAACAATGAAGGCCATCCTCCGCATGAACGCTGCGAGCACTTTGACGCCTGATATTTCCGATCTTGGAATGAAAAGAAAATTTCAAACTACAGAGGCCTAATAAACTTATAATGCAATTTCTTGTAAAACATTTGTTTCTTATTTATTTCCTGAAGATCGTATTTCCTGGTGTAGCACGTCACCACGTCTTAGCAGCTAAGAGTGTGAGGTTGTCGATCTTGTAAGACGCAGCTGGCACATCAAAACGCTTGCCTTGCCGCCTGCCTCAGCCAGCCGTGCCACGTGCCGCCGTGCTGGCCCACTTGAATGGTCACAGCGAGCGACACGGCTCCCTGGAGCAGGGAGCGCTCCGCGGCTCACGACGGAGCCCACGAGCTGGAACAGCCTGATCTACATCATATTCCCCGTCCCTATCAAGGCTATTCCCTGCTTCACCCACAATCACTACCTGATCCTCGTTTGTAAAATTCCTACATAACTCCCCTCTGCTTTCAATCACTTGAGCCAACCCTACACTAGGCTTTTCAATGCTGGTGACCTAGTACTCACTCCTCAACACTTCCTGCAACAGCTCGCCCACACCTCTACTGTGCAAACTACCCAGCAGCAGAACCTTCTTCTTTTAGTTGGACTTTGCAACTGACTTAGGTTTCCCAACAGCTGAGGACTGCTGCATGATTCCTACACCTACAGCTACAATTTCTGCCCGGGGACTGGGTGTTTGTGTGGTCCTCATCATTTCATCATCATCATTTGTGAGGGTGACTAGATTGGATTGTGAAAAGAAAATCGACTGTGGAAAACTGGAACTTTGTACGGGCGCTGATGACCGTGCAGTTGAGCGCCCTACAAACCAAACATCATCATCATACAGCTACAAGAGGTTCTTCTCCACTCATCTCTGACAGTTCGTCAAATGTATTGCGTATACGCAAAGTACAACTGTCTGAATACCTCCTCCTCCTAGCTGCCTTCTTGCCAACTACCTGTTCCCATTCCGCAGCACGCTGCATCCTCCTCAACCTACCCAGTTCCTCCGTCTACGCCACATCATAGCCAATGATGGCAGGCATATGGTACATGTCATAACCTATATCCGAATATCTGTAGTGACGTTTACATGTTGAATAAAGTGTGTGCACGCCGTAGTTTGTAACTAATTAACTTTTTTTATCTAGTACAGTAACTGTCACCGTGTATGACTATTTTGGAACTAGTGCTCATCATTGTCTATTATATAGTATTGTTCCGTCATCGACATGTCTTCCAGTACACTTCAAACAACGATAGCAAACAAATGAAGAGCTATGGTGGGTGGTATAACCGACATATATGTGTATATTAAAGCAATGTGCAACCAGTTTAGCCGTCTGAGTTGGAATACATACCTCCTCTCTACCTACAATTTTTTTTTCTTATTCTTTCCCCATCTGGCTTCTTGTCAGATGTATCTCATTGTCTGCGCTTTTCTTCAGATTATATTTATGGAATGTGTTCTACTACAGGTCATGAGTGAAATTAAATATATAGGGAATTGCCGAAATTCAGGAGACTATCTGGACGGCTTGCTTCTTTTTTAAACGGCCCATCAAATCCCCTGCTCCTTCTCTCATGATTTCGTCTTCACAGAAGGGAGGGAAAAGGGGCACAAATTTTGGATTAATACTTCTTCAACGGCGAATTCCTTAGAGGGAGAGTAGATTGATCGCTTCATGGTTCATTAGATTAATCTCTTCTTAGAACCAGCAAAAACTTGGTTCCTAGCAAATCCGACGTACGGAGGTATTGAGACTAAACCACAAAACTGACAAGCCAATTCATTTTTCATAACTGTGCATTATCTTTAATTAGCTTATGCCACCCATAAATTTCAGACATACATGTAGGTGCGAAATGTGATACCTAGATGTTCATCCCCAATTCTGACTACCCGCCATATACGCTACTGACTGAAAGTGGTTCCTCGTAAATGAGGAATATTTGGCAAAAGCCATGGTGCACTAGGCTTCCACGATAGGTTAATCGTTTTGTTAACTTTAGCAATTGAGCGCCAGGTACTCGTTCAACCAGGAATTTTACTCTAGTTGCCTTTTTACAAAGCATTTTCTAGTTTAATGGCAATATGAACGTTTCTAGACATATAGTTTCTTTTCTTGCAAATGTAACTTTAGAAAATTTTCTATATTTCTTGACTCACATCTTTTAGACAGCAGGCTTGGCCTCTTAGCGACAGTTTAGATGGAAAAGATATTTTTTGTACGTCTTGGTGTTGTAAGACATTCCTAGCACAATATTAATTTGAGCTGTAGAAATAAATCTTGAAATCAAAATTTGAAGAATATTTCTCCCACATTCTACATGCAACCGTCTTTATATAACTTACACAACCCGTTTCGATTAATTGTTACTAGTACGACTATGGGGCTCTTGAACAAAGTTCAAGTTCCTGCTGCTTGTCAGTGCTGCAGACACTGTGCTGCAGTGGCATGACGTCATCAAATCATACCCACTTCCCTAGTCTCATCAGCGCCTCACCACTTATTTCCCTCCCCATCCTCCCCACACCCAGCCCTCCAGCATAGTGTTGAAATCAAACAATCAATCTCCAAGAACATAGAACTATCGCATCTATGCTAGTGGCAAAATTAAACTAACAAGCCACAGCAATTTTACCCCTGCCGCTCTCCAGACAGTCACAGCACAATAATAAAATGATGTAAAAATGACAAGTTCACAGATATTATCTAACCAGCACAGGTGCCAAGGTCAAATACACTTATATAGATACTTATATAAAATAGCAAAAGGATTTGCATGTGGATTGCGTACATACACACACACACACACACACACACACACACACACACACACACACACAACCACACGCACACACATATATACTTTACATTTTTCACAAATGTATCAACTCCTTCCCACCCCTTCACCAATCAGTTACAGGGTAGCATTTAAATGATGTATTAGGTTGATGCATCCATTCATAGGGGTTTTCCTTTGCGTTTTGCTATTCCGGAAGCTATGGGTTTCTTTATGGACTGTTATTTTTATTTGTAGTTCACTGTTGCTATTTGAGTTTATATATCGTCGTTTTGTCATTTGCAGATAATGGGTAGAACGGTGGACGCTAGAAAATGGAGTGCCAAGTGGAGAAATCAGAACATTTCCCTACATATTTCTCAAAAATGTGTGTGAAATCTTATGGGACTTAACTGCTAAGGTCATCAGTCCGTAAGCTTACAGACTACTTAACCTAAATCATCCTAAGGACAAACACACACATCCATGCCCCAGGGAGGACGTACCTCCGCCGGGACCAGCCCCACAACATATTTCTCTGTTTGAGTTCAGTGGAGGGTTGACAGCAGCGCAGGCAGCCAGAAACACTTGCACCATGTGTGGAGTAAGGCCACTGGACCAAGTACGGCAAGAAAATGGTTTTCTAGGTTTAAAGAGGATTATTTTGACAATGACGATCGTCCACGTTCAAGTAGACCTGAAGGGATTTGTAAAGATAGTTTAAACGCGTTAATCCACAATGATCCATGTCAGTGTACTTGAGAACTGGCAGATGTGATGAACTGTAATCATTCGCGTTGAATGCAGTACATGTTGCAGTTGTGGTCCTCATTCCGAAGATGGTCTAATGGAACTCCCCACGCTGCTCTATCCTTTGTATTCCTCGTCATCTCCGAATAATTCCTGCAACATACGTCCTTATGAATCTTATTGCTCTATTCATCTCTTGGTCTTCCTCCACGATTTTCACCCCCCATACTTCCGTACAACACTACATTGTTGATCCCGTGATGTCTCAGAGTGTGGCCTATCAAACAATCCTTTCTTTTAACCATGTCATGACATATATTTCTTGACTCCCCAGTTCTGTTCCTTGCCTAATAATTAGGTACGCTGTCTATCCATCTATCTAATCATCACCACTCCATGCACTAGATGTTATGCATCTGGTGCTACAGTGACGATGTGGTGTACTACGAATTGCTTCCCTGAGGTGTAACCATCAACGCTGACGCATGAATTGAAGCTACTCCACGATAACATCCGCTCACATCCTGCCTTATTTAGCTATATATATATATATATATATATATATATATATATATATATATATATATATATTTCGCAACCCAAGATTTCCATTTTTCGCTCTCTATGTAACATCCTTCAAGTATCATCCTTTCTGGATGTAAATGCACTCCAAACACTCGAGAGTTCTTCGCCTCAAATCCAATGTTATTCCAGCGGTGGCAGACTGTTGTAAATACTAAAGGAGACCACATTATTGACGAATAAAGTCTCCATTATCTGTATACGTCAAGTTTGTTATATTTATGGAGAAACGTTACGAACTTATGCACCAACTTAATAAATAGGTCATCAAGTCGTTTTCTTCCTCGTTCCCTTTGTAATACAACGATGGTGAGATGCTATAATGCTTTTCTTTGAGCATTAGTGTAGTGTGAGATTTAGTTGTGAGTCAGATATGAGATGAAATTTTGGTGCTAAGACCTTACAGTATTTAATGTAACAATGTATGAAAGTGTGTAAAGCATACAATCTATGAAATTTTGTTTCTGTGTGTGTGTGTGTGTGTGTGTGTGTGTGTGTGCGTGCGTTCACGCACGCAAGTGTTAGTGCGCACAATGTGACTGGGTGATAGGAATATACATATATGTATTTTTTATTTAAATTTACGACGCACCACCACGTGTAATTCGATTTAAGTATCCAACTAATTGTAAAATTTCCCACCTCTATACTGATGACGTTATAAAAAAAGGGGTTGTGGTGTCATCATTGTCACATCATACGTAAAGTTGTGTCAATTCATGTGTCATAGAGTGTTTAGTGAACTAAGCCACATGTCACAAATGTATACAAAGTGCACCAGAGACGATATGGCCATACTACTATCGTCAGATCATTCTCTCCTTACGTGCTTCTTCTAGTTTATTTAAAATTTTAGAAGTAAATGAGACCTTCAGAATATAACTACCGAAATACCAAGAGTATGACCAATAATGATGGTAAACTAAGAGTTCCTCGTGATAAATGTGTGCATTACTCTACAGCAATTACCCATCCAGCAGTAACTGTAAATCAAGTACTATGTTTCTAGGTCAGTTAGCAGCCTCTAATGACCTGGACATCAGAGAGACGATAAACAACTTTTGTATCGAGTTGTGTATCGACTACGACTACGAAGCCTTTCAAAATGGAGTCATTACGATAATAGTCGATAATAGTCGGCTGTAAACTTCCTGTGCCTAATTCCGATAAAATAGCAACGTTTCGGATGTTGCTTCCATCATCACTGTGAAGGGATAGGTCTGACTGTTGTGAAATGGATGAAGCCCTCACGTTTATGTCCAGTGGATGACATCCGACTGGATACACTATCTCACAGAGATGATGCATGTTCAGCAGGCTCACTCTACATCCATAAATTAAGTTCGCACCAACTGTTTAGTTACGCTTTCAGTTACACCATTTACTTCAGGCGGTAATCTATCAGGAAACTTCATCTTTGGTCTTTTTTTATCAGCTGAACGCTTTAATGCATTGCTCAGTGCACAGGTAGTGTCCGTTATAGCTTAATCCAATGTACAATCCTTCACTAATCACAGAGCCCTAAGAGTGCGACGAATGAACCGTCATTGGCATATCTTTGAGTTTAATCTTTGGTTTATTTATGAGGCTGTGTTCAGCCACTGCTGACAACGGTGGGTGGGAATCCACACTCCAGAAGAGTGTGAACTACTCTAGCTACAACAACGCTCTAGTGTTAATTAATTTTTCATGGCTAGCGTTTACAGTCCTGTATAATTCTTGTGAACGTCAAAATTCGCCCTTTACTGCAGACATTATTTCTTTCACAACTTCAGGTTTGGTCTTTGGGCTTTTTCAAGTGATACTGCGAAAGATTTTGCTTCAGCACCCGTCAAACTTTAAAACCTTCCGATATGTATTCATGTATAGATGTCGGAGTATGTTAAAGTCAGACATGCGCTGAAACAAAATCTTTTGCAGTACCGCTTGAAAATGGCTCCAAAACTGAAACTGCAGTGGTCAAATAGATTGTCTCTACAGTCAACGTCGAATATAGTGCTCTTAAAAAAACTTTGGTGCAAGTTTCGTAGATAATATGCAACCTAAGAACTATACTAGCTACAGCCACTCCCTGTCTCCGTCTTTTTGTCACCGCTTCCCATCATCACCGCCGTTCCCAACTTTGTCACATTCTTTCATCCTCGTGTCAGTCTCCCCTGTTTCTCGTCAGGTAGTTGCAGTTGCCTAGCCGCCGCTGCTGTCACCGCCGCCTTCGTTTATTGCTACCATCGACTCACAAACAACCGGAACATTGTTGCCGTAATCCTCTACTACCACAGTGACACTTCGTCGCCAGTAATCGTCTTCTACCGAGTGAACCATGTACCCTCGTCACACTGTGGACATTCCTACCATATCTTTCATTTATACAAGTCAGCTACTAATACTTTTTTCGTCTACCGTATCCTTCCCACGACCTGTTCCTCGACTTCTGCCACATTCTTTCCCTATCGTCTCTTTCTAAACATTTCCTTAAACACCAGCAATGGTAATGTCCCACAGTTCTTCAAAGGACATGCCAGGATCCCCATTACAAGGCACTGTATCAATAAGCCACCTCCACAGCTCAAAAGAATTCGAAGAACCTGGAGTACAGTAGGTAAGGAATGTACTTTCTGAGACAAATTTGACCTTTGGCTGTCGTGTGGCCTACAGTTACGTGGAGAGGCAAACGCAACTTTGCTAGTTCAGGTAGTCTCTGCCTGGCTACACTTCAGTCGATCGTTACCACAGCGAGTTGTGGATGCCCCCACCGGTCAGCATTACAGTCGGTGGCCATATTGCTTCGCTAGTTAGGTGTAAGAGTAAAACAAAAATGTTAACACCCCTCACGGGTTAGCAATAGGCTATTCTGACTGGTTACTGGTAATTTCACAGCAGTATATACCTGTGATTGGTATTTTGCGAATCCCTCCACCTATTACTACCAGTAGATGAATGTTCTTGTCGCCGCTGCTTGTTTATTCAAGCAGATCCCCATTTGGCTTCTCGATCTGAGTGCATCTCATTCCAGTCCTCATATCACAAAAATCCGTGGAGGTACATTCGACAGCAAAAAAAGTGGGTCACTGCCGAATACAACCAACATAACCCAGCGGTGTTGCAGGTCCTCTAAATACCAAAACCCCATGGGGTACAGTCGTTTGACTACACACAATGGGTACCGCAAGAGAATACTAGAGACTAAAGGTCTTTATGGCAGTCAGTCTAAGCATCAACTAATATCGTCATACAAAACATATTAGAAAACACGTTATTAGCGATGAGACACCACATATCACTCGAAAACTAACCCTAATTACAAGTGACATTCCAAAAGTTCTGAGAAAACGGATTATTTTACATCTATCGTACAGTAATCCTTCGTCAAAATTAAATACTTGTGACAATATATGAAGTTACAAAGCTGTACGGCAATTGGAAAAAGGTTTTTCGCGTTCGAAGAGGTTTTCCATCCACGTGTTGAACGTCGTTCGACGGCGAGTGGCTCTGGATACTGGATATTGAACGAACTGGTAAAAAAACGCGGTTAACGGCAACAAACACTCTCTGGATATCTCAACATTAACAGCGAATCACCAGTAATATCATTGTTCTCGTAACACATCAACAGCTACGTGTACACAAATTTGAACTTTAAATGACATGACCAACGTCGTCGTTCTGGATCTGGATTCAAACCCAATACCTAAAGCCATTGCTAACCAAGCTAAACTTTCTTTGTGCCTTATTGAGACCCGATCACTAGGCATAAAGAGACGTGGAGTGTAGACGTTTGCACCAGTATCAGTTAGCAACTCAGATCCTGAAAATAAATGAGGAAAATATTTGTACTGAACTGGGAATCGTGTCATAACAGTTACCTTCCTGGGAACTACCTCCAACGGCGTTTAATATGGTGTCATTCACAAGGAACAAGGTATGCTCATGTTTAAAATTGAAATGCCATCATGTAAAGCTTGTGACAGGGATGCAAACCCAGCACCTAATCGGATTGTTAACGAAGTACGTAAAATCAGAAGTTAAATATCAAATGTTTTCGCCCTTAGCGAGATGTTGGAACCTTAAATGACGATAGAATTGTTTTTGCCTGACTGGGATTCGAACCCAGCTTCTAGCTCCGTCGTTTTCTGGCCAGGAATAGACGATAAATAGCTACTGTTGGTTCACCAGTAGCGAGATGTGCGCATGTTTAGCTAGACATCAAGCGACGAAAAGTTCTGTACTGAATGGAATTCCAACCCCGCAAACGTGGTCATGAAGACACTTTAACTATCAAATTCTTTTCCAATAATAGCTAGGAGTGGCATGCTTGTACTTTCAATGATGTGATGGAAAATACTCTGCTGGCTAGCAGTTTACTCCACAACATATCGTCGTTGGTGATCACAACGAACACAACGTCAAACCCAAATCCGTTTTCGCCAGTAGGATAGAGAGGAATGTTTGAATTTTAAAAGATCTAAGGATACGTTTGATCTTGTAATGTTGTGATAAAAAGCTCATCATGTTTCTGTGAGTTGAAACGAACACGTTACAGCTGACAACGCATGAAGAGACGTTGAAAATTCAACTATTTTTCACTAATAGTTTGGGGTGCACATGCTGGGGCTTGAAATGAATAATGAATATTTTGTGCTGATCAGTATTCGAAACCAGATAGGTGCCTTTCGAGGAGGCCCAGAAGAGTGCAATCTTAGAGAACACTTGCCCAGTCCGGCACAACAATTTTTTCAAATAAAGTAAGAGCCTTGTGAATTTACATGGCCATTGGTTCATTAAATGAAATACTTTTTCTAGTTTACGACGGGTTGCTGGTGACAGAGTCTTTGCCTTCCGGCGTTTCTCCATCTGTCACAGCTCAAACGAATGCCGCTCTGCCCCTGTCGGCAGCTAAAGGATGTTATCCTTACTGAGGATTTTGAACTACGGGGATTACTGGCGTTCTGCACTTGGCGTTACTAGTGGTGAAGGAGAGTTACTTGTGTGTGTTAAAAATCTACGCCTGATGTGAACCTACACGTATTACACATCAATACAAGATTAATCCACCAGACCACAGAACCCCCTGCGAAGCACATAATAATGAATTGCAGAGTATTCATTTAGATGTAGATGGAGATGTCAAGAGACGGGTAACAGGAAGGAGGGCGGGATCTGGGAATGGATAAAAGTGCCAAATATAAGCGTGAAATGCTTGCAAAGTATTGCTCACTTAGATGTGTGCCACAGTTCGTTTTTTTTTTTTTTTTTTTTTTTTTTTTTGGACCGAGACATAAGGAAGGACTGTTTTCAGAACGAAGAATGGGTTATAGGGAAGGGGAGATCGAAGAATACGGTTTCATAGGTGTTGAGGGGGATGATAGTAAGGACGGCAGGAATTAAAAGAGAAAATGTTGCGTCAATGGAAACCGCTAGATTTGTTTATAAAGTTTTGGGGGAATTGAATAGAAGGGCACTTGCGGCGATAGTGTCAGAGAGAGAGAGTGTGAGAGAGAAAAGAGGAGATATTAACAACGAGTAAACATAATATGAAATCGTTATCGTATTGTGTGGTGGACGGACGGTGTATTCATGGATGGAGGGGAAGAGAGAGACGTATTTGAAATAACAAAAACTACTCTGACAGAGTCCATCTACGCTGGTTAGTTTGTAAGTATCTAGACAGGGTATAAATAAAATCAAAATATAATATTTAACAAACTATATTCAAAAGAAACCCACTTGAATTAAAAAGGCAACTCAAAGGTAAACCAACCCATGTTGTATCTTTTCTGTTGCCACACCATCTTCCACTAGCTCCCAATGAGGAAAAATGACGAAAAAGAAGACATAACAAAACATTTTAAGGACTCTAATATTTTATCCAGAATCCTTCATTATTTTGTATTTCTATCATGCGTCTTGGCATAGAATGTACAAGCTGTCGGACGCAACAGCCTGAAGAAGCAACTTCCTCCCAGGCTTCCAGGACGCAGTCCCAAAGAGCGTCCGCAGTAGTTGGTTGGTTTCATGGCCAGTTCTCTGTTAATGTTCTGGCGAACTCAGCCCACATGTTTTCCATGGGGTTCATATCAGCCGCCCGTGGCGGCCGTCCATGACGTTGACGCCAATCGTGGAGAGCCGCTGCTAAACAAGTGCAGACTTGTGAATGGGATAATGGCCCTCTTGCAATTTGACGTCCCCTTCTGCGTACAGCATTCGCACTGACGGAAGCATCACATTTTCCAATATGTGGGCACACTGCACGCTGTCCAGAGTTCCTTCTATACTGTGAAGAATTTCCGCCCATCTCGCAGAAATCTAACCCCAGCAGGTAACAGATAGCCGGCCACTTCTCGTCGGGGTTAAATATTCGCGTCGATGGTGAGTCCCTTGCGGCCTGTAAACGATTCGTTGACCGTCGTTACTGGCGGAAAACACCTTCTCATCAGTGAAAATGACATTCTCCCACGACGCCTTCAGACGGTGTTCCGCAAATGCTAGCCGGTATAAAACGTTATCTTCGCTGAGCTCTTGTTTCACGGCGGATCGTCGTGCATGCAGTCCAGCGTCCCTCAGCCTTCGACGAATCGTGTCACTGGAGCCGGGGAAGTTGGTCTTCCGCCGCAACTGCTTCGCGTTCAGAAAGGGATTTTCTCTGCTCCCAGACACTAGGTCCCTGTCTTCCTGCTGTGAGCTCACTCTCTTCCCACCTGAGCCAGGAGCCCTGTTGGTGGTGTCTCTTTCAAGGCAGATCCTCCACCATCTCGTTGCAGTCGTATTGATACGCCATACCGTCTGCCAGCTTCTCTGATGGAACATCCTCCTTCTTCAATGAGAGCGACGACTCTATCTCGAACAGACCTCTCCCAGTGAACCATTACGGCAGACAGCCTGATGTGTATTTCTGCTTGCCGCTCTTACACTGATGGCAGGAGAGGAGGTAAACATATTTACGTCAAATGGAGGGGCAGAGGCAGAGGCATGTGGCGCAGCCGTGCTGGCTCGTCCCGGGCTGTTGGCCCACCAACGCCACCGCCAGCTCGCTCACTTCGTCTCGCCTCGGCCAGCCTGGTTGGCCCGCAGCTCGCGAGCCGCGGCTAGTACAGACCCGGGCCGCATGGCCACGATCACCCCTTGGAAGGATCAAAAGTTACACCTAACCTACCCAAGTCTGTAGTATAAACTAACGGAGCTACAGCTATTATGCTATAACATGTGCAGGCACACCTACAGTTGATTCATTCAAATATTTGACGAAAAATACGTTCAAAAATACGTTCATTTTAAACATAGCTACCACAAAATATTTCACCCAGCTAGTAACTGCATGACGCAGGAAACTATTCTTTCTTGTAAGCGCTCTGCATTAGATGTAGCCTTAAGAAAACGTGTATTCAACCACGACAACTAAGCGGAATGTAAAAGTTAACGGGTTTGGCGGAAGCTTCTCCAAATAATAGTATATGCCTAATATATAATACACGTTTTGTGCACTTATAACATGTACTCAGTGTCTCTGAAACAATACGTGCTACACGACGGAAATTATTTTCTGCTGAGGCACTTCATATACATCTCAGTGATACACGACTACTAGAGAACATTGCTCTTTACGGCTGTCAATCCAATTGTAAATTAACACCATGATATCGCAGAAATTAGGCAACATATTACTAGGGATGACAAAGGCCTTAAGGTTTGCATCTAAACATGCTACTCCTAGCTACTACTGAATGAGAATTTGATTATTAACGTGTCTTCATAATCATGTGTGCGGCGTTCGACTCTCAGTCAGCATAGACGTTTTCGTCGCCTTATTTCTAGTTAAACGTGAGCACATCTCGCTAATGGTGGACAAAAATTGGACATATCTCGTTTGTTCCTGGTTAGACAATGACGGCGGTAGGCGCCGGGTTCGAATCCCTGTCAGGCAATACAACTTCAGTCGTCATTTAAGGTTCCAACCCCACTACTGGTGACAAACTGTGATATCTACATTCTGATTTTACGTACTTATTCAACAATCCGATTACGTGCTGGGTTCGCATCCTTGTCACCAGCATTACGTGATGGAATTTCAGTTTTAAACATGTGCATCCTTTGTTCCTTGACAATGCAACAATATACAACGTCTTTCGAGGTTAATTACCAAGAAGGTAATTGTCACGTTAGGGTTCCTGGTTTCGTACAAACATCATCGTCATTTACGTTCAAGTTGAGAACTGATAACTCATACTGGTGCAAACGTCAATATTTGACATCTCTCTCTGCCTAGTGATCGACTTTCGATAAGGCACAAAGCTTTGCTTGGTTAACAATGGCTTTACGTTCTGGGCTTGCATCCGGATCCAGAACGAAGACGTTGGTCATCTCATTTAAAGTACAACTTTGTGTACATGTAACTGTTGATGAGTAATGTGAACCATGATATTACTTGTGATTCGCTGTTAGTGTTGGGATTTCCGTAGAGTGCTTGACACTGTTAATCACGTTTTCTTTTAACTGCTTAGTATTATATAAAGTTGATGCGAAACCACTCCCCATTGAACGTTGAACGACGTTCAGCGTGTTTTGGGTAAACCTTTAAGACAGCAAAGAATCTGTTTCCAATTGCCATACAACTTTATAAATCCATATACTGTCTCAAATACGTAATTTTGCCTAAGGATTACTGAACGATTTCTGTGACAAAATTAGTTGTCGCATAAAAATTGAAATGGCACTTATTGTAATTATGTTTAGTTTACAAACGTTAAGGACTGTCTGATCTCTTCTGTACTATCGTGGTGTTACTTTACATCTGGACGAACTGTCATAAAGACCGGTGTTCTCTAGTAGTCTCCAGCAGTACCCATTGTGTATCGTACAACGACTGTAGTGTGGAGGGTAGCGACAATGTGCAACACAGATATGCTATGTTGGTTACATACATTCAGGTGCAGCCAACACGTTGGAATTCAGGCGTGACCCACTTTTTTTGCTGTCGAGTGTACCTGGAATCGAATGAGGGTCTTCCCGCGTCGAAGGCCGAAACAATAATCAGCCAGCAACTCAGGCATTCCCTAGTCTGATATCTGGACCTAAATTAGCGAAATTTCGATCTTTGACCGTACTCTCTTCATCTCCCCTCCCCTACCCTGTCATTCTCACGCCACCATTCCCCTTAACCACGATTTCCCAAGTATCCACCCTTTCTTCACAATAGACGATTCAGAGAGATTCTAAGCTAACATAGAGATCTTTCAATCACAGCCTAGTATTTTACTAGCCATTAAACCGAAACAGCCAATCTGTAACTAACACATATTTTTCTGGTGGTCTGTTCTACAACCCCATGGTGTGCCACGTTCTACTCCGTGCAGTGGCATAGTTTTCGAGTATTGTCTTTTAAACCTTCTGTCACAATTAAACTCTCTTTAGAGGCTCACTTTGTTGGAAATCCATCCAGTCCCATTCTCTAACTGTACAATACCTTTTCCCTCTGTTACTTTAAAATAAAGTTTTCCACTAACTCCACAAATTTACCTTCCTAAATACAAAACTGCTAAAATAACTGTACCATGAATTTCTACTTTTCATCTGGAGTGATATACGGAATCTGCTTCCTTTTCATCCTCATATAAAAAATCTTCCTTTTTACTACCACTTTCGTCTTCTGCTAAGTTTGATCTATCCATCAGTACCTCTGAAAATGCGCTTCTCTAAAACAGACCCTATGATCACCTCTTTGTCTTTCATCCCTGTCATTTTGTCTCCATCCTTTACCCCCTCTCTTCTTACAGCCTTCTCTATGCTGATGAATGTGAGACAGACAATACAGCCCCACTACCTAGCCTTCACTCTCGTTAAAATTAATTAGGCTGTGATTCTGGAAAGAGTGATGGAGTCAGGATGTAGCAAGACAACCTAACAGATTTGATGGACAATGAGGACGTGGCGATGGTGCCAGAAACCAACTTTGCGTCGGCGTAAGTTTTTCCTTGACAACTGCTGTGGGCTGAGCGCGACAGCTTCTCGGGCCTACCTTAACCAGTATTCTAATGCAATTTGGTAAACGTTTCTAGGGCAACGCCTCAGTGCTGTCACACCTCTGAAAATAGCTACTACTTTCGCCTGCAGCCGTTAGCGCTTCGCAGTTGAAAACTGGCAACAACACTGCGATCTATAGGCGATTTTCTTACGCTGTGTCGACTATAGCTTCAAACAAAGAAATAAATAAATAAAACAAGTATAACTGTGGAACAGCTGCATCCAGGAAAGATCATTCATATGTAATTTGTGTTCTACAACTAGTCTAATTCATCTGTCTACAGAGCCTTTTTGTCGAAAGACGACAAAGTGAATGCTTAAATTATGATTTCTCTCTTCTGAATCTGATCACGGGAAAGTTTACTAGCATCAAGCAGACGCAATCATGACATATATAGTGGTAAGTAATTGCTGAGTTCAAAAGCAATTTGGGTCACTCGCTAATAGCAGGACCGCTCGACTTGGCGATATACCAATTAGCTCATATATTGATTTCGGCCCGGAGTTAGCTCCTCTTCTAACAGCTGTTCGTCGAAGTTCGTTGGCGTTGGTATCGTATTAACGGGAAAACGTTCCAGACGTTTCCCGAAAATTCCCACGAAATATACGCCAAACTAGAGATAAATATAGCTAACATACATGTGTTGTGAGAATATAGTTACGGGACACCTTTTGTTATGCGTTCTACGAAGAACGAACATTCAATATGAGGCTACAGGCACTGATATAACAAACAGCGGTCGCACGAATTTCTTTTCGACCTATACCTTTAAAAAATTGTAAATTTTGTAAATAGCTGCTCACAGGTTGGTACAGTGCGTTTTTTAATACTTCGTAAAAAAGAAGCTTCTGATATACTTGCACTTGATCACTTATTAATCGTAAAGCGAATTGCGCGCTAACTTAATGTGCCTCCATGAGTACTGGCACAGATTATTATGTTATATGGCCAAACTAGTGAATGTGATGAACAGGATGAATTTAGGGGGGGGGGGGGTAGGGGAGGAAGTCAACGGTCATGCAGCAGTTTGTAAAAACTGGGCCCGTCGTATTTCCGTAGTTAAGCTGTCGGTCTTGGCTCTCAGTTGGTTGGGTGGTCATTCGGGTCTGCCGAGCGCTATTGACAGGCAGGGTGGGCTCAGCCCTTGTGAAGCCAACTGAATAGCAACGTGACTGAAAATTAGTGACTACGGTTACGAAAACTGACAACGGCCGGGAGAGCGTTGTGTCGACCACTTGACCCTCCATTTCGGCATCCAGGGAGCCCTATCGGTCGCTATTTTGGGAATTACGAGGCCGGTTCGTACGAAGTTTAGTCTAGTTTAGAGAGGAACGTGAGTGTAGTACAGTTACAACAACCATATTATCTAATGGTGAGAAAAATTTGAACTGGCTGCTGCTACTTTAGTAAGTGTGAATAACGAGACTGCGTCTGGTCATTATGGATCAGGTCAGGATTCTTTAATGTGTGTTAATTAATGACCAGAATTTTGAATAACGTTAGTTTTCTGCATTTAGTTCCTCTATGGGGGATATCATAAAGAATAAAGAGGTGGAATCTTTATTGTTCAGTCTCCATCCTCTCTAATGCTGAGTCAGTCTAGTAATTATACCTCTACCTGGTTGATTTACATATAATTTGCCACGCAAACTGCTGAAAATACATTCCGTTCTGTGGCAAAGATGGAATCTTGTCTTCACTGTCCAAGATAATGTGGGCAACGGTGTTCGTAGTATAAAAAGGTGGAGTATATTTTCTGGACTTTAACTTTCTGGCATGTACGCGTTAGATCCCACTTACTTATTGCATGAGGGCCCATTTGCTACCGGTGTGTTTCAGTGCTTTCTGAGGAGGGTATTGAAGTACTGTTATCCTCTGTCTCTTCTTTCTCCTGCGTCTGTTGTCAATCAGGCCATTGCTGTGTGAAATTTCTTTAGTTATTTTCAATTCATTTTCAAAATCTGCTGTGGTTTGCGATATAGATAGTAGACTGGGCTCCATGGAGACGAAGGCTGCATGTTTCTGTGCTATGGGATTCTGGGAATTGGGTTGTATTACTGTTTCTGTAGAAGTTACATTCATGTATACATCGAATAAATGCTGTTTCTGTTGCTGTTGGTCGGGTCTCAATTGTTAATTGAGTCTCTTACTCACTTCCTTTAAACTTAATTTTACCGCAGTATCGATTCGAATGTTGAAACATTTTATTTAAGGTCTTGATGGTACCTGGCAACAAGCACTGTACATCATCCACACACTTATGTCTGTATTGTACTTCATAACTTAGAGGCTCTTTATCTGAAAATGTTTGTTCAGAACTACCATAAACATTTCAGTTAACGAGCGCCCCACTGGTGATCCCATTGCTAGCCCACCTGACTGATGGTACAGAGTCTGCAGCTAATAAGGGGCTCAATGGGGAACCTGGTGCTAACCCATCTGACACACTGTCACAGTTTGTTGAAATGGGAAATAATTTCACCTTAGGCATTCTCAGTCACCGATTTAGCATTTTATTTCTCCACTGTATTTTTTCTGGTGTTATATAGCATTTCTGTTACAATTTACGTAGCCTCTTCAACAGAAATATTGCAAAGTAGGATGCTAACATTAACATGAGACTAGCTTAGCACTAGGTGGAATGGGTAAGCCTTTTATTTGTTTTCATTAATGTAAGTGAGCCAGGTGTTCCTAGCTTTGACCAGAAGTTGTTTTTCTTTTCTTTTCATTAGTGAATATAGCTCTAATTTTCGGCAAGGTGCAGATACTGAAGACACTGCACATATTATTAGAATACCTGCTTTGTGAAGTTTAAGTAACCTATACGATTTGGATGTTATTGACGAAGAGGGTACTCTAACAAAACCTGTAGTGTCTTCAGTTGCAACTCCCTGCCATAAATCGGTCGAAGAATCAGGAATCTGTAACCTGCAGTCCACAAAAGAACTTTCTCAGATCATTAGACACATACTTTTTGTAGGGTGGTAGCAAATCAAACATGGGATGAGGTGCATGTGGAAATCAATGTAGATGATAAGTTCTGTAACTTCTGAATTTGGTTTGAATTAAGTATTGAGGAATCTTTCCCAAAAGTAGCCCTTTCTAGTGCAGCAGCTAAGAAGAATAGGTGGATAACTGTGGGTATTAGAGAGTCATCATTGACACTTAAATTTCTCAGCACTTCGAAAGAACTATTCACTAATCCAAAGTACCTTGAGTACTGTCATAGGTATCAGAAACATAGAGTATGGTTCCGATTACAGCTAACGACGTGTTAAATTACAAAGTTCTAAATTATGCAGAAAATAAAACAAAAACTGGAAAATGGAGACACAAGTGTAATAGCATACAAGTCGAATTTGGAGACACGATTACAGAAAGACCACATGATTTAGCAAATTTTGTAACCGATTATTTCTCTGGTACAGCGGAGATGGTAGAAAAACTTCCCGGAAGACATGTAGCACCCATAATGTCTTACACAGCAAGCCCAATGAAGTTGTTTCCCACATCAGAACTTGAAGTTAGGTAGATAGTGCAACAATTAGAAACTAAGAAGTCGGTTGGCATACTTCATGTCTCTGTTCTAAAGGTGTGCATGTATAGGATTCAAGTTCCATTAACAAACATAATAAATGAGTCCTTTAATTCAGGTGTTGTCCCAGAGTGCCTAAAGCATGAAAGAGTGGTGCCCTTACTTAAGAAGGGTCATGGGAAAGGACTAAAAACTGCATGCGAGTTTCAGTTCTGTCTTCATTCTCAAAAAATAACTGAAGCAGTCATGAGAGACCGATAAGTTACGTGAGTGAATACAGTATATCTTAGCAAGCACAGTTAGGTTTTCATTGTGGAAATACAATGTCGGCCATTGCAAAGGTCACATAATTGGTACCTGAAGCTCTTGATAAGTATGTGTTACCGATGTTTTGTTAGACTAGTTCTCTGACGCCATTGTCACAAAACTCTACTGAGCAACCTGGAAAATTATATGCCAAGGTGGCGACAGTTAACACGTTTGCTGATGATAAGTTTTTCGTAAAACAATTCTCAGACAAGACACATAAAAACTAAGGCGCTTCTCAGTGTCCATTTCGTTTCATAACATATTTACATGACTTTCCAGACAGTGTAAGACATGGAAAAAGGTTCTCTTAGCCGATAACAGCAATATCATTGTCACTGATAAAGCACCATGACTCTTGTTAGAGGAAACAAATGAAATCCTCAAGGATGTTTACAAATGGATCAGTATGCAACATATTAACACTGAACAAAACTAAAACGAACAGTATGCATTTTAGCATAAAGGGGGAAACAACTTTAAGCACAATAATCATTCTACGGACTATGAGCAAACGCAAAGATTTTAGGGATGAGCACCGAATGCCAGCTAACATGGAATGCAAATACAAATATACTGACAAAAGGAATATCGTCAGCATGTTGTGCTATTATGGTGTTCGCATCAGTTTGTAACACCAATGTCTTACAGTGACATATTATGTCTGCATACACTCATTTCTCAGCTATGGGATTCTTATCAGGAGATCGAAGGCACATAACATGGACACAGTTTTTAACTGCCGGGAAGGTCCATAGGGATATTAACTGGAAGAATAAATTGGGCTCATTGTAAAGAGCTATTTAAAAAAGCTGACTATCCTCGCTGCACCAAGACAGTACATCTACCAATCTGTGGCGCATATTAGGGAAAATATTACTAAATTCTGCACTGATAGTTATGTACAAAATAGTGGAATCACAGCCACTTTGGAGTTACACTTATCCTGGAATAACAAAGAAAAACTCAAACCAACACTTTATATCAGCAGATGGAATTTTGTAATAAATTACCAAAGGAAATGAAAAAGAGTACCATAATACATCTTTTTAAAGAGGCAGCTAAAGCGTTACTAGATGTAAAATGCATCATAGTAATGTCCATTGGCTTAATTTCTCAGGTGGACAGTAGCACATATTAAATATGGAAGACTGCAGTCTGCAGTTGATGCAAAGTTCACAGCAACATCGGCACAGTCCAGGAGCCGTCCGTGGGTATTCTTAGAGTGTACTGCTCAGACTACCAGAGCAATGTTCTACGTTGCAAATTACTGGAAATATTCCAGGTGTTATCGGCAGGTGTCCTCAGTGTGTGCGGCAATGAAGAAAGAAACTATATTTTAAATTGCAAGTTACCTGAAACAAAATGTGTGTAAATGACGGAAGGTTATGTGATAGGGACTTACCGAATTAGGCAGTACAGCTGTTGAGAAAGTGACCTCATATTCTGGAGGATGAAGTCCAGTCATCCAGATTTGGATTTTCCGTGGTTTTCCTAGATCGCTAAGGCAATTGCCGGAATGGTTCCTTAATCAATGCAACGGCCAACTACGTGTCCTATCGTCATAGACTACGTGTCTTATCATCACGAGACATATTACGTATGCTGTGTTGTATATTTTGGCATGTTTATTTGTGGCGTACTACCTTGATAAATCCTATGTCATTGTGAGATGATACTTGGATGAGTAAAGATAAATTAATGCATTAATGTACTGTCGTGTGCACTATTGTTACTGTATTGGCAGAATGAAAGCAACACTTTTGTGAGTACTTTGAATTGTAGTTCTAACACGTGTGGTAGTACAAGATTTTTATGTGATGCTTTCCTGAGATACATGTTAACTAGAGAGTAAATTTAATTTATCGTCTTAAAGGTTAATCTTACTATTCACCATCCTATTTCACTTAATATAGAGTAGCAATCGCTCATGAGGAACCGTACCTCACCACCTTTCCTTCTTTTCTGGCCAAGTAATGGTAAGAATTGCTTCTATCGGCTGAAGGGACTCGAATCGGCTCCTGGTTAGTTGTGAGCCACCACATTATTAGATTGGCCGTGACATGCTGTATCTGACTGAGGCTGCCCCGGAAGGCGCTAAAGCACTGATCTTTGACATTCTCAAGTTTATATCAAATGCGGTGTCAGAAAAATCTCGCCTGCACTTCGCCTGGTTTTAACGGTGTACATTCTTAGGCAATTTTGGGAACAAATCCAACTGAACGAGTTGCGAGTAGAATGTACTAATCTATTAACGTGAAAAATGTTTAATTTAGGCATTTTTGTGATAGTAACTCACTTCCTTGATAATTTGCCGCTATTACTCATTGTAGAAGGGACAAAAAAATGGTTCAAATGGCTCTGAGCACTATGGGACTCAACTGCTGAGGTCATTAGTCCCCTAGAACTTAGAACTAGTTAAACCTAACTAACCTAAGGACACCACAAACATCCATGCCCGAGGCAGGATTCGAACCTGCGACCGTAGCGGTCTTGCGGTTCCAGACTGCAGCGCCTTTAACCGCACGGCCACTTCGGCCGGCTAGAAGGGACACAAACACTGTACTGAAACTGCTGAACGAAGTTTAGTAGCTGGTACGCAATCTCTTTGTTTACTAGAGAATCACTGCGAGGCTACATAATAGGAATACGGCGGGTCTCCTGCCCTATGCTTTCGCAACGTGTCTGTCAACATCCCTTTCACGTCGTGTTGATATTGTAGCGAGGTCTCTGGGCTGCCTACAAGACTCGCTTTATTATCTGTCAATATTTACGGGGTTATTTCCCCACAGACCTGATCATCTCACTCTGTTTGCAGAAGCCTAAAATCGCGCAAATCCTGACTGAGTGTTTGTATTACAGTATATGGAGCACACTGCATACTACTTCTGTACTTACTTTTTCTCTAAAGTTATGTATGTCCTTTTCCTATTGCTCACTCCACTTTTGTTTTATAGAAAAGCCTTATATACTCCGTAAATCAAATATACTGGAACAATTACTAGCAGTAGGTTGGAAATAGTAACATACAATTCACAGCAATACAGAATATGTGCCCTTTTAAAAGGTTAGACACTGTGATCTTGAATGAAACTGGATCCTCGCAATTTATTTGTGAACAGTGAGAGTAAAGATCTTCGTAGACTTTCCTTTACATCATACTTTCCCTAATGACGGGTCAGGTTATTGATTAAAGCAACTGCTGATATTTGCAGAGTGAAACACAAAATTTTTTTATATGTAACACAATGTATGAAATCAAATTTTATATAAATTAAAACTGTCACTGCTGGACTACCTCGTGGTATTTTGCATTCCAAGCACTGATTTCTTTGAATGGCACGAAGGACAAGAATTCGGGATCTGGTCCTCGATAGCACGGACTTTTAATGTGACAGAAAGTTTCACAACGGTGCAAATTCCGCTGAGCAACTGAAATATTCATTCTCAAGTATTAATTAAGCTATCATTTTTTATGCACAACAAGTACTGCGGATGTCGTATCTCAGTTGCTTCTGAGTTGTAACATGTCTACGTACCTCGCAATGAGTTAAGAGATAATCATTTCCCAATAAATTCACTTATTTTACATTTGATTTTGTTTTTCAAATAGTCTCAGTCGAAGGACTGAACTGGACAGCAGAGAATCATGCCAGAAGTCAACTTCGTGAATTTCGAAGCGCGCTTGCCACTTGTAATACATTAACGCATTTGAATAACTTAAGTGTGAAGACTAAAAAAAATTTAAAAACTTAATTATAAGTTAATTGTCATGAAATTTCAGTTCGATGCCATGGAGGGTGACAATGAAATTCAATTATTACTTTTTCGAATTTTAGTTAGCGTTCAAAATGGCAATGAAATCGAAAGTCGGTTGTGTTTCTTTATCGCTTACATAAATATAAATGATCAATGTTTCCGTGTATCTGTATTGCATGGCGAACTGCTACTGTGATTTCAATCGGCGTTATATTTGGGGATAAATATGCAACCAGTCTGGGTTTTGCATTTTTGATGTGATGAGCTACCGAGTATGGATTGGGACGTCCATGGATTCGTTGCAAGGGGTACGGACAGAAAGTCATGCTGCGAAGTACTTTTGAACACGTTCAAGCAGTTCTTAGCATCTGACTTAGTGAATTGACATCACTTATTTCAGGTAAGATGGACGTAGAGGAATTATGAGGATAGTTTAAGCAGATTTTAAATCGTGGTCTGGAGAATTATGTGCCTAGTAACTGGATTAAGGAAGGAAAAACCCCACCATGGTTTAATAACAAGGTTCGGAAAATACGGAGAAAGTAGAGGCTGTGGCAGTCTCGGTTCAGAATACACTGCGCGAATGACGATAAGCAAGGGTTAGTAGAGATCCTAGCGTCTCTAAAAAGATCTATTGGCGAAGCCACCATAATACCTTAGGAAGAGATCTGACAGTGAACCCGAGAAAACTGTAGTCTAATGCAAAGTAGCCAAGTGGATCTAAGGCTTCCACCCAGTCATTTGTTGATCAGTCTGGTGTGGTACTTGAAGATAACGAAATGAAAGCCAAAGTCTTAAATTTCGCGTTTAAGATAGCGCTCACGCAGGAGAATCGTACAAGCATACGATCGTCTACCATCGAACAGAGCCCTTAAGGACGACACAGTAATAAGGAACCCTGGCGTAGAGAAACAACTGGAAGAGTCAAAAACAAATAAGTCCCCAGGTATGAATGGAATACCAGTTCGGTTTTACAAAGAGTACCCTACAACACTGGCCCCTTATCTGAATTATATTTATCGCGAACCTCTCGCCCAGCGCAAAGTCCCAAGCGGCTGGAAAAAAGCGCAGGTGACTCCTGTACATAAGAAGGACAGAAGAACGGACCCGCAAAATTACGGACCGATATCCATGACATCGGTGTGCTGCAGTTCGATTATAATATATTTTCCTGAGACCGAGAATCTTATGTTCTCGAATTAGTATGATTTTAGAAAGCATCGCTTGCGCTAAGCTGAGCTTATCCTTTTCTCACATAATACATTGCGAACTATGGATGAAGTGCAACAAGCTCATTCCTTATTTCTATATTTCCGGAATCCGTTTGACACAGTGTCCCACTGCAAGCTCTTAAAGAAGGTACGAGCATATGGAATAGGTTTACAGATATGTGAGTAGGTCAAAAACTTCTTCAGTTATGGAATCGAGTGTGTTATCCTCAACGGAAAGTGTTCATCAGAGGTAAAGGTATCGTATGAGTGCCATTGGGAAGTGCAATAGGACCGCTATTATTCTCCATAAATATAGATGATAGGGAGGACAGAGTAGGCTGCAGTCCGCGGTTGTCTGCTGGTGAGGTGATGGTGTACGGCAAGGTGTCCAAGTTGAATGACAATAGGACACAAGATGACTTAGACAAAATTTCTAGTTGGTGTGATGAGTTGCAGCTAGCTCTAAATGTAGAAAAATGTAAGTTAAAGCTGATGAGTAGGAAAAACAAAGCCTTAATGTTCGGATGCAGCATTAATAGTGTCCTGCTTGACACAGTCACGTCGTTTAAATATCGGGCGTAACGTTGCAGAGCTATATGGGATGGAACGAGCGTTTGAGGACTGTGGTAGGGATGGCGAATAGTCGACATCGGTTTACAAGGGTAATTCTAGGAATGTGTGGTTTATCTGTAAACGAGACCTGATACAGGACGTTAGTGCTACCTGTTGCTGAGTACTGCTCGAGTGTTTGGGATTCGTACGAGGTCGGATTAAAGGAACATATGGAAGTAATTCAGAGGCCGGCTGCTAGATTTGTTACTGGCAGGTTTGAACAACACGAGGGCGTTTCGCATATGCTTCGGAAACTCAAATGGGAAACCTGGAGGATGTCGTCGTAACTGCCATCTGCTTCACATCTCCTGTGCCGCAAGCTACGTAAATTTAAATATTAACTGTGTTTTTATTACTTGTCACTTCTTTTTACGCGTGTTTTTGCTTTTAGGAAGCTTTAAATTTCGACTACTAGTACTAGTATTCCATAGATTTCGTGTTTCTTTTGAATACAGTACAGAGACAGTTAGTGCTTATTTTCATTGTTTCCAACAAGAAGTGTCTAGTAACCACAGTTTAGTCACCTATCAGTCGCCCTTAGTGAATTAGCAGTCTAGTTAAAAGCTGATAACTTAACTCTCCATAGTAAATTGTTGATTTATTACGATGGGTAGGATGTGTGACTGCTGTGTACGGACGCAGGAGGAGCTGGCCACTGTTCGCGAACAGCTGAACGTGCTGATGGCCACGGTCAGCCGTCTTCAGGCTTCTGCCTCGGAGTGTAGCGGCAGTGGGGAGTCTGGTCCGTCGCATGCTACACCCCAGGTGTTCCATGCTTCACCCACGGTCCCTGCTGTCGCGACATCTTCGCGGGTACCGGGCGCGGCTGGGCCACCCTCTCCCCAAGGGGAGTGGCGGGTTCAACGGCGTTTGCGTCGCAAGAGGCGGAGTGACAATGTGGAGGCTGGCAGTTGTGACGTCACGCGCTCTGCCTGTGAGTGAACATGTGGCCGCCCCTTCAGCAAGGTCCGATCAGGCACACGGGGGGAGGGGTTTATTAGTGATTGGGAGCTCCAATGTTAGGCTGGTGGAGGAGCCCCTTAGGGAAACACCCGAAAGGTCGGGGAAGAAGGCCAGTGTTCACCCTGTCTGCTTGCAGGGGGTCTCACCCGAGAAGTGGAGGAGGCGATAGAGAGCACTCGGTGCACCCGACTGCAAATTGTTGCTCATGTCGGCACCAATGACGCCTGCCGTCTGGGTTCAAAGGTCATCCTCAGTTCAAACAGGCGGTTGGCGCAGTTGGTGAAGGCAGAAGACCTCGCTCGCGGAGTGGAATCTGAGCTAACTATTTGTAGTGTCGTTCCCAGAACAGATCGCCGTCGTCTGGTGTGGAGCCGAGTGGAAGGCTTAAACCAGAGGCTCAGACGATTCTGCGGAGATCTGTGGTGCAAATTTCTCGACCTCTGCTATCAGGTGGAGAAATATGGGGTCCCCCTGGATAGGTCAGGCGTGCACTACACGCAGGAAGCGGCTACAAGTGTAGCGGAGTACGTGTGTAGTGCACATGTGAGTTTTTCAGGTTAGAGAATTTCCTCCCTAGGCCCGACAAGACGCCTCCTGAGACTCGACAAGGTAGCAGTAGGCCAAACGCTACAGGGAATGACAATATTAATGTAGAATTAGTAAACTGCAGGAGCGTCTACAGAAATGTCCCAGAACTGCTCTCATTAATAAACGGGTGCAATGCCCACATAGTACTAGGGACAGATAGTTGGCTGAAACCAGATGTAAACAGTACTGAAATTTTAAACTCAGATTGGAATGTATACCGCAGAGACAGGCTGAACAGTGAAAGGGGGGGGGGGGGGGGGGGGAGCGTGTTTATAGTGATAAAAATTGTAATAGTCACGGTTAAAGCAGGCTCAAACAAAACAAATTGGATGTCTCTATAGAACCCCTGGGTCGGCAGCTGTTGTTTCAGAACACTTGAACGAAAATTTGGAAGATATTTCGAGTAGATTTCCCGACCATGTTATAGTTTGGGGTGGAGATTTTAATTTACCAGATATAGAATGGGAGACTCCTACGATTACGATGGGTGGCAGGGAGAAAGAATCTAGTGAAATTTTTAAGTGTTTTATCGGAAAACTACCTTGAGCAGTTAAACAGATAACCGACTCGTGGCGATAACATATTAGAGCTTCTGGTGACAAACAGACCCGAACTATTTGAAACAGTTAACGCAGAACCGGGAATCAGCGATCATAAAGCGATTACAGCATCGGTGATTACAGCCATAAATAGAAATATAAAAAAAGCTGGGAAGATTTTTCTTTTAAGCAAAAGTGACAAAAAGCAGATTTCAGAGTATTTGACGGCTCAACACAAAAGTTTTATCTCAAGTACACATAGTGTTTAGGATTAGTGGACAAACTTCAAAACCATCGTACAATATGCATTATATGAGTATGTGCCAAGCAAGATCGTAAGAGATGGAAAAGAACCACCGTAGTACAACATCCGAGCTAGAAAACTGCTAGGGACGCAAAGCGAACTTCACAGCAAACATAAACATAGCCGAAGCCTTGCAGACAAAGAAAAATTACCCGAAGCGAAATGTAGAGTGAGGAGGGCTATGTGAGAGGCGTTCAAAGAATTCGAAAGTAAAGTTCTATGTACTGACTTGGCGGAAAATGCTAAGCAATTTTGGTCTTATGTCAAAGCAGTAGGTGGATCCAAACAAAATGTCCAGACACTCTGTGACCAAAATGGTACTGAAACAGAGGATGACAGACTAAAGACTGAAATACTGAATGTCTTTTTCCAAAGCTTTTTCACAGAGGATGACTGCACTGTAGTTTCTTCTCTAGATTGTCGCACAGATGACAAAATGGTAGATATCGAAACAGATGACAGAGGGATAGAAAAACAATTAAAATCGCTCAAAAGAGGAAAGGACGCTGGATCTGACGGGATACCAGTTCGATTTTACACAGAGTACGCGATGGAACTTGCCCCCCCCCCCTCTCTCAGTGGTGTACCGTAGGTCTCTAGAAGAGCGTAGCGTTCGCAAAGATTGAAAAAGGGCACAGGTCATCCCTGTTTTCTAGAAGGGACGTCGAACTGTTGTGCAGAACTATAGACCAATATCTCTAACGTCAATCAGTTGTAGAATTTTGGAACACGTATAATGTTCGAGTATAATGACTCTTCTGGACATTAGAAATCTACTCTGTAGAAATCAGCATGGGTTTCGAAAAAGACGATCGTGTGAAACCCAGCTCGCGCTATTCGTCCACGAGACTCAGAGGGCCATAGACACGGGTTCCCAGATAGATGCCGTGTTTCTTGACTTGCGCAAGGCGTTCGATACAGTTCTCCACAGTCGTTTAATGAACAAAATAAGAGCATATGGACTATCAGACCAATTGTGTGATTGGATTGAAGAGTTCCTAGATAACAGAATGCAGCATGTCATTCTCAATGGAGAGAAGTCTTCCGAAGTAAGAGTGATTTCAGGTGTGCCGCAGGGGAGTGTCGTAGGACCGTTGCTGTTCTCAATATATATAAGTGGCCTTGTGGATAACATCGGAAGTTCACTGCGGCTTTTTACGGATGATGCTGTAGAATATCGAGAGGTTGTAACAATGGAAAATTTTGCTGAAATGCAGGAGGATCTGCAAGGAATCGACGCATGGTGCAGGGAATGGCAATTGAATCTCAATGTAGACAAGTGTAATTGGTACGAATACATAGAAAGCAAGATCCTTTATCGTTTAGCTACAATACAGCAGGTCAACATCTGGAACCAGTTAATTCCATAAATTATCTGGGAGTAGTCATTAGGAGTGACTTAAAATGGAATGATCATATAAAGTTGAACCTCGGTAAAGCAGATGCCAGACTGAGATTCATTCGAAGAGTCCTAAGAAAATGCAATCCGAAAACAAAGGAAGTGGGTTACAGCACACTTGTTCGCCCACGGCTTGAATATTGCTCACCAGTGTGGAATCCGTACCAGATAGGGTTGATAGAGGAGATAGAGAGGATCCAACGGAGAGCAGCGCGCTTCGTTACAGCTTCATTTGGTAATCGCGAAAGCGTTGCGGAGATGATAGATAAACTCCAGTGGAAGACTTTGCAGGAGAGACGCTCAGCAGCTCGGTACGCGCTTTTGTTGAAGTTTCGAGAACATTCTTTCACCGAGGAGTCAAGCATTATATTGCTTCCTCCTACGTATATCTCGCGAAGAGACCATGAGGATAAAATCAGAGAGATTAGGGCCCACACAGAGGCATACCGACAATCTTTCTTTCCACGAACAATACGAGACTGGAATAGAATGGAGAACCGATACAGGTACTCAAGGTACCCTCCGCCACACACCGTCAGGTGGTTTGCAGAGTATGGATGTAGATGTAGATGTAGAAGAAAGCATTCCTTTCGAGAAACACTACTGAGAAAATTTAGAGAACTCGCGTTTGAAGCTGACTGCAGAATGATTATACTTCCTCCAACACTCATTGCGTCTAAGAACCACGAAGATAAGATACGAGAATTAGGACTCAGACGGAGGAATATGGACAGTCGGTTATTCGTCGCTCTGTTTGCGCGTGAAACGCCAAAGGAAATCACTAGTTGTGGTACAGGGTAGCCTTCGCCAAGCGGCGTTCGTTGGATTGCGAAGTACCCATGTTGATGATTTATTTTCTTTACCTTTAGCCAATTTTCAGACCACTGCTGGCTAATGAGAACTGATTTGCTTTGGATACCACGAGACAACACAGTGTAAGAGACGAAAACGTATCAATATTTTAGTTTCAGCGGTTTTTCCTTACCGATAATCACATGTTTAGAAATTTGTTCAAAAATTGGAAATTAAAACGAAATGAAGTTATCTTCCGCACAGTTCATAATCACCACATGCGTCTATATTACCATTAGGCATACTACTGTACGAAGTGGCGTAGTGGTATGACATTCGACTAATATTTAGGAAGACAGCGTGTAACACAAACATTTTACATGATTCATAATTTTAAGTCGTTTATAGATAATATTTTGATTGCAATTTGTGGTGGGTTTGTTACTATTTATGAATATTTCTGATAACATATTGCATATTTCTACATGCATAGTGTAACCTGAGAAAACACTGTATGGTTCCGTGATACATCGATAAGGTCGCTGTAATTGTAGTGATAGGACAGAAACGGTGGAGGGACGTCCGTATATGATAAGGGGGCTAATGAACGCCACAGGGAAAGGTGAAGGGCGCGAACAGGGCATTCCAACGCAGAACAAGGCATCAGTCCGTAGCCTTCATCGGAGGGAACAGACTGTAACGTCAGATTATATATTTTAATTCTTATTTTCGGTAAACTGACGAGTGAAATGGGTGACGACTACATACAGGTATGTAGAAAACTACTGAATTATTCCATGGCTTGCTGTTCCTATAGGGACCAATGGTTAACGCTAGAAATGAAATGATAAAAATACATTCCACTGAGGCACAATTTATCTATACCTGAAACAAGCATATTGTCTCCAATCTGTCTCACAGGGTCTCACAGCTTGCTTTTTGCCCGCCCATACGAAAAAGTTGAGAGTGTAAATTCCGTTCAGAAAGATTTAACCAACTCTCTATCTCACTCAGTAAATCGTGTGACTTCAGTCGACGTCCATCTTAACAATATTCAAAATGCAACGGGGCATCGATTGCTGTCTCCCACGTAATATTCCACGATCTATATTCCCCTTATGACTTTCTATGCACCACGCAAAAATTCACAAAACATCTTCCATGTTTACATAAACATATCCTGTATTCACGGATTCTCAGAATCCGACATAAACTGTCTCTGACACTGTGGCCGTACCCCTAATGACAGTTTCGGCTTCTCGTCCAACTTTGAACTGTCTCTCCCGATCTCCCTATTAGATCGTGCCATCAATCGGGGAACTCGGCCCCTTCTGGCGCGAAACCGTTCGTTCTGGATCCTTCTTGAGTGCCAACGATATAGTGGGGTACCGTGTTCATGTGGCTTCTGACGCTTATTAGTAATTTTATCGATAACAGCATCCTCGTAAAATCTCGGATCGGATATAACGCTAAAATCCATACAGTTCCATGGAATTATAGCCTCGGATGGTCGTTGACTATGCTCGTAAGGATGCAGAACCGTTAAAAGTGCTCCATGGAATTTGTTAATTAGAAGAAGAGCCATATGTGGCCCATGTCCACGCTGAGGTTAAAACCACTTAATACTCGACGATGCCGATGCACCGCATCGAATCATCGCCTCCAGGCAACATACCAAGTGTGCGTTTTTCTTATCGATACATTTAATTTGTGTGTAGATACGGATTGCTAATTACCCATATCATGCTACCTCTGATAGGTTCCTGGCTCAAAACTTAATATATAGCTTAACGTCATAATTATAAAGAAGAAGCTACCATGCATTTGTAACACAAATAGTCAGAAATTTTTGTTAACTTGAAGAACAATTTGCCGATTCGGAACAGTTGAAATGTTTCCAGATGTAACTGTTGCGCAACGTTGTGTTGGAAGTAGAGTTTTATGAAAGTTAAACAATAATGCAAAAGTAACTTTATTCTGATTGTGTTAAAGAACAAACAGTCAAGATAAATTATAATTTTTGTTTTGGATTTCATTGTTTGCAAAGTGTGGATAGTTCATGTTACTTTGTTTGTATTTATGGATATGGGATATCTATGTAAAGAAATAGGTTGCAGATTGACATCATCGTTTATTTTAGATAATGCTTCCCTCAAAACCATCTCGAATATTTATGTAAACTTTAATGTGAGAGGAAAAGTTTTCGGTTAATTAGTGTGTCATAGCGGCGATCATAGCCAGGACTACAGGTAAAAGTTGATTACATAGTTTTATCATGAAATGATCTTGAAAATTATTAAGAGTGTAATTTTGGATTTCATTACTACGATTTCCTTACTCACTAAAAGCTACGTCCGAATTCATCTGACGACCACGACCTTACCTCTCTACAGTTTCTAATTACAGTTGTGTTACCTAAGACAAAAAAATTACAGTCTAGATTGTAAGGACACTAATAGCGAATTTTTTTTTTGGAGAGCAATAACTACCTTTAAGTCCTGCTACCTAAACTAACCATTACTAACAGCATCTCGATAAAAATTTAGTTATGTAACAGCACATGACTTATGTGGAGTTGTGTGTGAGAAAGGGGGTGTTATCGACGGTTAAGACCCCCGATCGATTATCCTGTATAAGGCTATCAGTGATACCACATTGATGCCTCTGAAAGTCACCGCTCATTTCTTGCCCCAGCCCGAGACTGAGCACCGTTTCTATTGAGCTTGTCGTCGATGAAACGTTAAACACTTATCCACGTTCCTTCTTGTAGACAAGCTTCAGCTGCTTCCCTTAGGGAGAGAGGTCGGTTCCTTATGCTACAAATTTTGATAAATTTGTATGTTCGTCCTTCCAAACAGAACAATAGGCCTTAAATATTAATGACGCTTCAGTTACATCTGATATTGAATGGTTCCTCAAAAGTCTATTAAGGTTCGTAATCCTGAGATCCCTTCTAGCCTGCAGATCGCAGTAGGCTGTCTTCCAAGTATTTTCATTGGCGTTCATTGCTATGAGGCGGCTTTCCAGAAAGTATCAAACTTGATTTGAAGACAGAAAGAATACGTTTGAGCGTCTCGTCCACGATAAGTTCACTGGGGTTGGACCACAATCTTGGACTGGGGTAGAGTTAATAAGGAACTCGGCTGTACTCTTTTCAAAGCAACCATCTCTGAGTTTGGTGTAAGTGATTGTGGGAAACAAAAGAAATCGTATATCTTGACAGGCAGACTGGTATTAGAACTATGGCCAACCAGAATGGAAGTCTGCAGACCTACTACTACTTTATGAGTCTAGCGTAATCATTGACCTACTTTCTTACTTAGGATGTAGTTTAGTTTCGCTCTAGTTTCTAACATCACTGTGCTATAAATTATCGTCAACATCATCATAAATGTTGTTCCAGATTCTGCTGTTTCTCGAATATCCATAGCTACTCTCGTCAGTCATATCAATCATGTATTGAAAGTCTTCGGACTTTAATGACTTCTTAAATTTCGATATGTGGCACCCTCCTGTTCTCTTCGTACATGCAGTAGTGACTAAAAATCAATTTTTAAAGTAATTTTATGTTGTTCCGTCTCTTTTTGAATAACTTTAATGACAGTCATGATCGATGAAAAATGAAAGTACGAGACTCAACGTACTGAAGATGTTATTTCCTCACATGCTAAATTAACGACTTGTGAATTTAGTTTAGGATGGTCATAAGTATAAACTGTCATATTTAGTGTATTAATATCAACTAGTGATCATTCACATAACAAGTATGATTAATGTACAAATACCATCAACTGAAAGAGGTCTTCAGGTGGTATCATCAAAATAATGTATGTATACAAATTAACAAGAATAATATACAGTTTCCAGTTTCCTATAAAAATTGGTCAGTAACTGCGACATCAGTTCTGATCAAGTACAATACAACACAAGAATCAATAAAAACATACTAATCTAATATTTATGTCCGACAAATTAAAAGTGGAATAGTGACACATAATTTTATTTAGGTTACATGTTCTGACACCGATGGATATAATTATTTATAGTAATCAAGTGTAAAACTTTGTAAAACGAAAATTATGTCTAGCTATTGCCTTTTAAATTCGATGACATGAAGAGGTAATAACACTTCCATATTAAATTACTCATCATAATATTAGCTGTATCCATATTTATGTGTTACAACAATAGGTTCAAAATAATTATAAGTCGATATAAAAACAATCCTTGCCTATTCCAGCACTCTCACCTTCACTGACGATTAGTTTATTTGTATCTGAATATTTACAATAAGTATTATTTGTTTCCACAGTTGTAATGAAGTATTTCTCTATTAGTGTCAATGAAATGTTAGAATGAAGTTGCCACTGGTGCAGTGAAACAGCCTTGTATTAATTACAACGATAGAATGCAGGAATACAGCGTAGTTTCTATTCCATAAAGGAGATTTATTACAAATTACTTACAAAATTTCTTGAGAGAGCAGACGAAAACGTGTTACATTAAAATTGATTTTGAATTACTTAATTATTTTTTGCTATTTAATGTTGTCTGCTTGAAATATTTCGATTGATTTCAAACATTTTGGTGTGCTTACAAGAGACGCATGTGGTAAATTTCAAGTATGTTCGAGTTCGCCCTCATTGAGTAAACCAATAAAATGCTTCACACTACGTACATCTCGTAAAAAGAGCGTGAAGGGAGAAACTGGAGAGATTTGAGATCCATACGAATATGGAACAGGAAAAGAGGGAAGTGGTAGTAATACGGAAAGTACCCTCCACCACACACCTGACAAGAAAGCTAGATGATACTTTACTGCTACCCAGTTCTGAGCTATGTTGAAAGTTTCAGTATTCTAGCTTATTGGTAAATTAGATTAAAACCAAGTAAGAAATTATACCGAATAGACTTAAACACACACATGGAAAAATTACTCTCCGCCAGTTATTAGACAAGAAGGCGAGTTAGTATGGCACTGTAATCAACTTCTGAGCTTCTTCGAAAATTTCAAGTCTCTAGCTCATCGTGAAGTTAGTTGGAACAACTGAAAAATTTGTATCGCACAGACAGGCAGACAAAAAAGCGACGTGATATAAACGTGGTAATAAATACCAGTCCCTGCGTGTAGGTCAGCAGCTCTTATATTGTTGTTGAAATATCTGCCTACCAATCATGAGATAGCATAATTTAGCTCAGTTTCATGAATATGAACTTTGACTCTGGAATTCTGATTGTGTGTGTTGTCCTTTACGAGTATTTTTGCTTTTTCATTGCTACTGATTTATGTTTACTTATAGCTGTGACAAGTTGTCTCTACAATTTGCTTATCCATTGACTTGGTTTACACACACTACGAGGTTCGCAGCTGTTTTCTCCGTAGTGTGCGTCAGGTTGCGACACAGTTCAATGCATACTGCATCCATAAAACCACGGTATTCATGCGCACTCTATTTGATGCAATTCTTTCGTTTAGCCCTCTTCGAAGCGAGCTGGAAAGACTGAGGATAGAGCTTGGTTTTCTTTATAGCTGCTTCCATTCCCCACCAAGGGCCGGGCTGGCAGCAGATAAACTGTTCCGCAGCCAGATCTCATACATAATTTAAAAAACTGTAAAACGTATAAAAATGATGGATGAACGTATAATACTTTTTAAAAGGACAATACGTGCAAACTGCTGCAATTAGCTTTAAGGTATTCAATGGGAAGGCTGGTCTGGTGGAGGTCTGCAGGACAATCTATCCCGTACAGTCAATTATAAATGCCGATTGCAACAGACATCCACTGGATCTTGGTTATGTACTCAGATCTTGGTGTCCATCTACAGATTTTACATCTCACACTCCCTTCCAGCAAAAAATCTGTGTTCCATGAGACCTCAGGAAATGCCACAATTTCTTTCTCTTCACTATACACATTAGTTCCTCTACACCTGCAACCGGAACTACCCATTTAATCTTCAGCATTCTTCTGTACCACCAAATTTCCAAAGCTTCAGTAGTCCTCATGTCTATACTGTCTATCTTCCACATTTTACTTCCATACAAGGGCCCACTACATACGAATACTTTCATATAAGACGTCCCAAAATTTAAATATATATATTAGTTTTTAATTATTTCTCTGAATAAAAAACACTTTCCTTGTTGTTATCACTTAGCATGTAACATTCTCGGAAAATGACATTCAGTTTGCTGCCAAAATAGCAAAGCTAATCTACTACTTTTAACATCTCATTTACTACTCTAAGTTCCTTAGAATCGCCTGATTTAACTCTTCTGCATCCCACTTTATTTGCTTTCCTTCAGTTGACTTTCTTCTTATAGCCTGTTTTCAAGGCGTTGAACTGATCTCCCAAGTAATCTGCCGTTTCTGGAAAATCGCAATGTCATCGGAATATTTCAAAGTTTTTATTTCATCTCATCGAAAATTAATTCCATTTACAGCCTTCTCTTTGGTTTCCCTTATTGCTTTCTCAATGTAGACACTGAAGAACCTGGGGATAGGCTACAACCCTGTCAAATTCCCTTCCCTGCGACTGGCTGATCCTCATACCGTATGTGAAGTACGTGTGTTTCCATCTTGACCGTTGTGTACCTTCCCTGCCGTCTGGCAAGGTGGAATAGTGCTTGGTACGTTTCTGACGAGTTGCTCGTTCCATCCGCATGAGTCGTAATGCCCTCCTAATGGGGTGCTCCAGCACAGCCGCTCCCGAGTACCTGTTATCGCGCACTCGATATAACCCTCGAGATAACAGAAAGCTGCTCCTGTTTTCTCAATACACAAACTTGCTGAATCGCATGGGGAGAATTTCCTAAGCGTCTCTGAGAACGGCTTCGTTTGTATATAGAGTAGCATTTTATTATTTTACAAACGACCCGAACAGAGCGCTATTTAGATGTGACATTATAATAGTATAAAAATTTGGTATTTGTTGTTTAAATATTGACAGCTCAGAATAACAATTCGTTTATAATGAGTATTGAACTAAACAATGCGAAAAAATAGAAATTTTCGATTAAGATTTCGGGTGGCTGATGTTTTACTGTTTTCGCAAAGACTAAATTAACAACAATGCCCCTACTCACTTCGTTTACCTTTTGGTAAAGAGTAATCTTACGTATTCGTAAATAATTCTATTCGTAGAGATTACGCACAATTTGGTCGAAACTGAAAATTTGGATTTTTATCGATTACTGTAGGGAAATGCTCCAAAAGTTCGCCCGAGCAGTTGCAAATACGTGTGCATTGTCGTAAAACATGACGAAACTGAGATATAATCGTACGAGCCGGACACTAATCAGCAATCAAATTTAGTGTTTCCAATACGAACGAAAACCAACAAAGTTGGTTTACACTTATAAGCACTTCTAAGTAAACTGTCGTTGGTCTATTTGGTTATACTTAACACGTCACTGCCAGTTCTCTAGGGGATGACCTCTTGCGTCGTTTATTTGCGAATAGCCTGCAGCAGTTTATTTGCGACTAGTGTTCAATCAAAACAGGAAAAGTAACCGAGAACGTCACATCATACGTCAGCATCGCACTGCTAGTTGTCACACAATACATTAAACAATAGATTACTTGGCGGAGACAACTTTTAATTAAGTTCTCGCTGCCAATATCGATTTTCATTATCACGTAGTTACCTCTTATTGCACCTTTATGTCAGGCAAAACATGCGTGTTTCCTTCAACTTCAGTACCTGTTAGGTTTTCAATAATGTTTTAGAAAATGAAGTATCATGGTGTGAAACACGTTTCCAGAATCTGTTGAAACGCGTGCACAGGGACATAATTTTCAAAGGCGCGTATATCCAGAAAAAATCAAACGTCCTGTGTGTTACAATGATTATCTTCTAATTATTTTTGTAAGAATTTAGAAGGAGGCCATTTTATTACTTTGAAATGACAAGGATAGTCATCTTCTAGCGTTCTTAATAAATTGCGAACGGTTCCAGCATTTACTCGTTTTACTCACGCCATCGGTTTCACACGGATCGCGAGGTAACTCGTGTTTACTACCCGCTGTCTGTAGACTTCATCGAGTCAGATGTTTATACCAGTACGCAACGTAGGAAACGTGATAGGTTTCATGTACCTTTTGCCTATTTAGCTTTGTGAGTCAGCCCGAAGGAATCAGCAATGACTAGCTGACATATGTGGATATAATGTGTACCGTTCGTAGCGTGTGATGCAACCTCTGTCGTAATAGTCCCATGCTTTCACGAGTGATTGTCCTATTAGCCGTTGTCATGTTAGTTAAAAAAAATGGTTCAAATGGCTCTGAGCACTACGGGACTTAACATCTGAGGTCATCAGTCCCCTAGACATACAACTACTTAAACCTAACTAACCTAAGGACATCACACACACCCATGCCCGAGGCACGATTCGAACCTGCGGTCGTAGCGGTCGTATGGTTCCTGACCGAAGCGCCTAGAACCACTCGGCCACACCGGCCGGCATTTCAAATAGTTACAATTTCCGTTTTGAAGTACCTCCTGCTTTTAGAAATGGCCATGTTTATAAAATGGATGGACAATAACGACTTGAAATACTTCTTGGTGTTTTTGCCGATACGTATTCAAATGTTCCCAGTGAGAAGTAAGATCCAAGTGACTGTGCACGACTGACACAGTCTATAGCTGCAATACAGAGATTTTTACTTGTGAAAGGAAGAATTTGGAAGACTATTTTCTCTTAGCTCTTGAACATGATCTTGGTATGTAGCACCATATCTATCACGATACTTATTATAAGGGTATCTCTACTGCAGAGTTACCACTGGAAAACAAAACTGGATTCTGTAGTAATGTTCCGGAGGACAGAGGTTTACCGGAGACTCTGAAAGGCAAAGCATCAAGAACGAGCAAAGATGTATAGTATTATGTAGAAAACATGTAGAAGGCAATCTTCAGTTCGTATGGAAATACAAGCGGGATGTCAGAATGGTATCAATAAATCATGACGCTCCTGTCTGAAATATAAGGCCGGAAAGTAGAAAACCGGAGAAGATGTTCTGAAGCCTGTGTGTGTAAATCAGTACAATGCGCACATGAAAGGAGCTGTCATCTGGATCAGTACCTTCAGTATTATCCTATTCTAAGGAAATCTATGAACAGGAAAATTTACTGTATCTAATAAAATGCGGAATTATCAGTTAGTTTTGAATTTACAATATCATGAACCGAGAGAAAGAAAGTAAGCAATTTCTGCTATCTGTTGCGAAATACTGGATCATCGACGATGATAATGTCAGCTCTCCGGAACCAAAGATTGCTATGCCCAGCCCGACCACTATTTCAAGAGGAGGGGGACCACTTAAAGGTCTACTTGGTAATCTGTTAGGTGACCCGAAGCAACATGAACTTGTGTCCATTTGAACCAATGGAAAGAAGAAATTTCCTACCAGTTTACAAATAGTCACGATCATAGTTTATAAAGAGTGGTCTTTTCTGATTGCATTAAAAATAATTGATACACAGAGTGGACAACGTTTTTGTCCAAACACTGAAACATTATCATCAAAATTATCAAAGGTAAACCGGCCGCTGTGGCCGAGCGGTTCTAGCTGCTTCAGTCTGGAACCGCGCTGCTGCTATGGTCTCAGGTTTGAATCCTGCCTCGCGCCTGGATGTGTGTGATGTCCTTAGGTTAGTTAGGTTTAAGTAGTTCTATGTCTAGGGGACTGATGACCTCAGATGTTAAGTCCTATAGTGCTTAGAGTCATTTGAACCATTTTATCGAAGGTAATAAGATGTAAAATTATTTATGGTTACGTGCAAACACCTGACAGCTGGCCAAAAAAATTTTTTGTGTATGATCAAAAGACTCTACCGAATGGAGATTAGATGACTTGCAAGACATTAACGTTGTGTGGACTGCATGCAAATCAGGCAGAACGTTATACCCGGCCACTAAGGCAAGTTGGAACATAAACATCGCTTCCTTAATGTGTTAAGTTGATGTGTCCCTGAATGGAAATGTGCAAAACGTGGTCTTATATGTCACTGGTATATACGTATGAAAAAGGTTCATTCTGCTTTTGTTTTTAATTTTTGAGAGTAGAGAAAAAAATATTGCCGATAACTCAATACCCCCACGAAGTATGAGGTTTCATAAAGTTACTTGCCGTCAATCAAAAGCAATTTTGCTACAAGGAACCAAATAACTGCCTGAGAACGTCCAGGCTCTTTATTACAGTGCAGGGCTAAAGAGAAAATGATGTGAAAGGTTGTCAGAAACTAATACGACCAAATTACTGAAACTTCCTGAGGATGTTCTTTTAATCCAGCTATTTGCAGCTGCAAACAGTTTCCCTGCAACGATCCGTTTGAATTGAAGAATTTTCGTATCTATAGTAATTCATACATCATTAAAAGCCCATCTTCTTGCGAAAGAAAGTGATCTCTGGTTTTCTCTAATGTTGATCTGTTTAAATTGAACGGAAACAGTGCTTGATATTTCTGAACAGTAACTGAATGTTTACAATTCTGGGTCAACTACAGCATTGTTCATTAGAATAGCAACACAATGAAGATGATCAAGAGGTAAATAGGGTGCGGAATTTGCTACTCAAAGCTTCCAAGTCATTCGTGTGAAAATACGTGGTATTTCTATTCCTTTGTCGAGTGTGGTTGTTGAGCACACAACTGTTGATACCCCTCGGCTGGCACGTCAAGTGAACCACAAAACTGCCGGTCTTGCTGATAGTCCGTGATGCTCCAAATGTAATCGCACTGTCCATATGAATACTTGTCTTGCTGCAAACTACCCGATTTTCTGAATCTACGGACCTGACGTAGCTGTACAACAGCGAACGGCCTAGGAACAATATGTCTACCCTCTTGGGATCCACTCGTGTCGGGACGTTGAGATGCTACATGGAATTATCTATGTCTCTCTGGAGCCCATGTATTCCCTAGTCGCATGGCAGTCATGGCATGCGTGTGGCAATATAGTGAAAAGATAAACCACAATTTCGGTAGGCCACACTCTTTCCGCTGACGTATTCCGATATGTGATATGACAACTTCCTCATTATTACACGTGGTACAGCACGATCTTCTTACAAATAACCTACACTGAAATACTTGGTTCTTCAGCTCCTCCAGGCGTATTTATTGATCGAACAGTCCACTGGTGTGCTGGTGGTCCATAGTACGGAGCGAGCACAATATTTCGATACTCATACATACCGCCATCATCAGGTGCGTTGCTGCTGCAACTACATCGACGATATCAAAGACGCCGAAACAAGCCTGTGCGGGGCTGCCGACGCGCTCTATAAGGCACGGACAGCGGAGGGAGCGGCTTGCGGTGGGAGGGGTTATAAGTAGGCCGCGTGCCCACAGGAGCTCAGTTCGTTAACGCACCTAATGATGGAGCCATGTCTGAGTACCGAAATATTGTACTTGTAGGGCCTTTAGTACATACATTGACTGTTTGATTTCATTCAAATAAGATTTCTGAATGAGAGACGCATTGCATATTAGATCCTTATGCGCACAGTATACATGTCGTTACTGCTTCCTAATTTTTGTGGGTGCACTGAAATGCTTATCATTCGCATATTCAAGCATGTTTGGTTACTTCAAGCCAGTTTGACGTTTGTTCTATGTCGCCTTAGTAATGTCGCAGTTTTGTTGGACATTAATGCATATATTCAGAATAGAAGCTCTACGTTTTGCTTTTCAGTTTCAAAGCTGCCAAACCAAACGTGCTGTTTATAAACCACTCTGTACTTGTCACCTGTCAACAATGATCGTTACTACTCACTTCTTTCGCAAACACAAACATTTAAGGCCGTTGGTTAATCTATAAGAGTGACACACATATCAGTCAAAAGAGTTCAGAAATGTATGTGTTTATTAATTTCGTTAGTCACAGAGCTCCAAATGCTCTTGAAATCGTAGGGGAAATTGAAATAGGAAGAACAATGCCACGGTTCTATAGCAAGGAATGATAATATTATTGAGGAACAGATGACAGAAAGGATATTATCTGCTGCTTGAATATACACTTTAAACTTCTTGTAGACCAGCTTTCAATGAAAATTCTATGTGTGGTACTTTCCATATGATATACACATCATCTGTTACATATTAAAAGCTTCGATGCTAGTGTAAAGGTCGGGGAGTGCCCGCCACTATGGCGGATGGTGAGGCTGGCTATAATATGTCAGAATATGTGCAATTTGCTGCCATCTGCATGACTGCATTGGCGAGGTGGCATGTGCCAGGTGGTGGTCGCTCACGGAAACACTACTGGTTGAATATCCCCTTTTATTCCATAAGAATTACACCAGCTAAGACGGTAGACTGTATTGGGGAGGTGGCCAGTGCCGGCCGTGACGTAGGCGACGTGGGCCAGCAGAAGGATGATCGTGTCAGCAGCAGCTGGGGAGGCGGCCATTGCTCTCTGTGACACAGGTGGATTCAGCCGGACGATGCGCGCTGGCGTCAACAGAGGCCCGTCGGCAAACACTGTTCTTCTACTTCAAGCGTCCTGGGCAAAACGGATAGAACTCCAACCCCCTACGTGGATGATGACGGTGACATGTGATCACACAGGGCGATGGTGGATAGCGACAGCATGTGTCCACAGGGGCGAACACTGGTACACCAGAAGGAGACAGCCAACAGTCGATAGTCACCCAGTGGGAAACCCAAAGGTGAAATGACGACAAGTCAGCAGCACCCAGGATTAGCAAATGCCAGAATCTGCTGCTACTGAACACAGGGTCCAGCAGATGCCGGTTGCTTCACCTCAGCTCGACGACAGATACGGACTTCCCCTCAGCTAGTGACTGGCAGTGACTGCATAATGCCTGCCTTCATTAGGTGGCATATATACAAGTCTAGAACACTAGTGTTTCTGAAACTGCAGTGCTCCTGCCTTTTAAGTCTAATAGATCTCAGCCGGGCATAGTCGTGGGGCAATGTTGACATCGTCTGTAAAAACTTTCTTGTCATGTCAACGCCACCAGGAGCCCTGTCGGTACTGCATTGTGTAAAACTCCTGATTTTCAGAGGCACTGGGCGGCGTCTTCTACAGTATCAGCTAGCGAAAAGTATGTTCTACCGTCAGGACTCCTAGCTACTGAGCCATCTTGCGTTAATCTCCGTATGACGTCATTCTGCTGAGTCGGTCGCAAGAGCCGTCTGCAATGCCAGGCGGAAGCATGGCGCTGCACTCTTCTCCCCTTCTAGTGATGTGACCCCCGGCTTGTAGTCCGTTCATATTTCTGAAAATTTTATTTCCAACACATTTCATTGTTTGAACATATGTATGCAATTCACTCAGATTCTCCTAATTCAGTGTCAGCGTGAATCAAAATGCTCATTGACTGCTTGTTTCTTCTTCTAATATTAACCAGGTCTAGGGGTAACTGATGCCATGGGTGCTCAAGTGGTGGGACGGTTTTCCAAATAAAGTAGATACAGATTGTACATAGTAGAGTCAGAACGAAAATGGTACCAGAAATCGAGGCACTCGTTCATGTACATGCTGCATATATGCTCCGCGGTAATGCAATCTTTTTGTCTTGCTATTAGTTCGTCCATTGAGGTCAGGTCACAAGGTCACGCTTAGATGGAGTACGTTCTAGTTTGAAAATACCCGAACTGGTTATCTAGCCATTACAACAAGTGCTGCGTCATATTCGTGGTGGTCGTCCGGGTGATAGTTGGTGGGAGATGTAAACCTGCTCGTGAAGTGCCACAACTTGTGGCGTTAACCAGCAACCCACTTCCTTATAGTTCCTAGGCTCATCACGCCATGAGGTTAAACGCGTTCAGACCAGTTTGTGATAAGGGCTTCAGGCTTGGACGTAGGCTAGATCCAGTGCGGGGAGTCCTTTTCGGAATGTGTGTGCAATGCCTGATGATCCTGTGGGGATACTCCTGTTCTTTTTTTTGCAAATTAGTGTACCTCCCACGTCTTGGCTTCGGTCTTGACCACTCGGATCGGGCATATCGTCACCTGCTCCTTATGACGACGACAGACATCATCTGCTGACTTCGACACCTAACTTCATCTTTCTTTGGAAATCAGAATAACCTCTTGTGTTCTCACCTCTGCGTACTTCCCTAGAGCTACCCATTTTGCCGGGTGCTGGTGGACTGTGAAATACTTGTACTGTGTTATAAAAGTCTTGTCACAATAAATGAATTTCGTACCCGTCATCTTCAGGCGATGATGATGGTTACGAAACTCACTGAAACGTTGCGATAAGACGACACCACCACTCGGCTAATCATCCGAGAAGATTTTGTTGTTGGAATACTCTGAGAAAGCCTGCAATCACATATACATTCGTACTGAGCACCCGTACCTGCTACCAAAAATTAGCGCCGGCCGGAGTGGCCGAGCGGTTAAAGGCGCTACAGTCTGGAACCGCACGACCGCTACGGTCGCAGGTTCGAATCCTGCCTCGGGCATGGATGTGTGTGATGTCCTTAGGTTAGTTAGGTTTAAGTAGTTCTAAGTTCTAGGGGACTTATGACCACAGCAGTTGAGTCCCATAGTGCTCAGAGCCATTTGAACCATTTGAACCAAAAATTAGCCTAGCAAATGAAGTCAGGCCCAGTCGCTGCTAATTCCCACCATTCCAATCTAATATAATAACGACATGTTCCGGTCATTCGATGAATCCGTGTGTTCTAGCTCCACTGTAAGTTCTTCTTGGACCATCCGTAGGCCAGCTAGAAATTGTTCCACAGGTAACAGTGTAGGCCTCAGCCGGTTGCGCACTGCATGCGGTGTGACCCCATTTAAGGCTGTTACCTCCATTCTAGTATCCCCTAGTCTGTCAGCTAGTGACTGCAGGAGGCTTTCAGTATTTACTCTAGTATCTAGCAGATCTAGCCAAATCTGTACCACATTCTGGTCTTGTACAACCATGCCCATGGTTGTTTTCAAGTACCCAGTCAGTTGTGCTCTCATTTCGTATTTATTTTCGAGTGTTATTCGGTACGCCCATCTCCAAGTTTATCAACTACATAGTGTGCCATTCAGTTACAGCTTTATCGTTACTTGCTGTTTCTCTTATCCGTCACTTGTTATCATTTAATTCTCGGATGTCAACAGCGTTTGCGGATTAGCAACCAACCTCCTGCATCCAACCATCCTATCTTACGACGCAGGAACGCATGTGGCACTAAATCTACTACTTAGCATAACCGCTTTCACAGACGCTCATAGGAACGACGTAACCCCTTGTGCCCCACTCGTACTGCCTCCATACTCCCTTCCTCTCAATTCCAAGTTGTAATTCAGAAAACGTCTGCTCCAGACTCAGCAGTTTGTTCTTCACTTTCCAGTCAACCTTCAGCTGACAACGGTGCTTGGTAAGGACGTCGTCCTCATGACTGGAGGAACGTATCACGCTTCAATGTGCTTCTCCGTCCCCAATGAAGAACTGTAGTACTGCCACAGTTATGGTACACTTCGTCGTCCTCCTTTGTTGTAACACTACCTGAAGAAAGGTAGCCACAATCACTATCCCTCCCACCCCTCCTGAAAAAACTTGGTGCTTTTAGTTGGATGTCCTTTACCAATGATATAAGTCCTTCAGTTACATTAACACACCCTCACCTTGAGTAAATCCTTACACAATAAGCTCCCTGCCATGCCTATCGTTACAAACTACATCAAAACGAATAACAAATCTTCTTTCATTAAGAAAAAATACACCAACAGAAATCTTCTTTCCTTAAGAAACAATATATCAAGAGAAACAAAAGAAGTTTCACGAACGTAAGATGTCCTCCAGCAATATTTCCCATGGATTTCTCATTTCCTACAGAAAGAATCAGATGAAATGAACACGTATAAAATACGTAAGGTAGCTTATCCATCTGTTTTCGTGACCTCAACGGGTACAGAATTTCGAATGCAAGTTATACGGTTAATCCAACTCTTGCCTCTTAACTTCTTCTCAGGTAATGGCACTAAAGCCAGTGGTAAAGTGTCTTTAAAAGGACGAATGCATCCCATGTAGAGAACAGTTGTCCATATTGGCTATTGCAACTTAACTTTCAAAGGTGATGTCATTTCCACGGTTTGGTGTGGCGTCCGATATTGCATGATAATCCTCTTGAGCTTACCCCTTGGGATATAAGGGTTGGTTAACACCACCGATTGGCCAATCCAAAACAGCGAGTGTTACAGTATATCCCTTATTATGTTTGTGTATACTGTAGCATGTATGTGCTGTTATATTGTACTGAAGGTGCAATTAATCGTGAAAAGAGAACAATTGAGAACGAAGTAATTATAATTTGAAGCTAATAGAGTTGCACAAATATCTGAATCTCTGTCTACTGCTCTACGTTGAGAACCGTCGATAAGATTTAAACCTAGAAAGAATGTTAAATCTGTAGCGGTGAAATCTCGTTGATTTCTCAGAGCAGAAGCAACTGCCGGTATCCTCCGGTCGCCCAAGGAATTATCAAGGTTTAAAGCCCGGAATGTGATGAACGTACATTTACAATCATTAATGAGGCTACCAGCAACTCGAAAAAGGGAATCCAAGTTATCCTTGAGCCCGGAAATGTCGGAATTTCGTACTAAAATCATGGCGTTATAGGAGTAAGATCGGACTGAGAATCGTTCTCCCAGTATAGTCTAACAACGTAGCTGCATGGCAATACGTCAAAGCAACAGTTCTAAGAACAGAACAAAGTGAGATGTGCATAAGCGGCTTCCGTAGTGCAGACAACATCGGATTGAGATCAGGGGGATGGGGTGACCGTTCACAATCACTGAGGCATGGACGCCAATGAAAAGATTGACCAGCTCTTTGCATGCTTCGTGAATATAACCTAAAGGGGTTAACACACTCATTAAGAAACTGTGAGTGACACAGTTAAATGAGTTGTGGAAGTTGAGGAAAATCAAAGTCGCAGGCACCGAAACGACATCTCGATATTCGAGAATAGAAGTCAGCATCGTGCGTCCCGGCACGGAGCTTTGGTGACCGGCAATGATTTTGTCTAGCTACTTAGGGACGAGTGTTTATAGTTCCAGCGACAATTTTGCAGTCATGTATAAGAGAGTAATCGAACGAAGTGTGACAACATCAGGTCGGCCCTTGGTCTTCGTTATGAGGAACATTTTACCTTCCTTGAAAGGATCAGGAAGCAAGACACCCAGTATCACCTCATTGATCATCGACGTTATTGTGTAATCTATGAGAAGCAACAATGAACATAAAACTAAAGTGAACATAAAATTTTTTAGTAATCCATCCAATCCATGTGACTTGGGTGACTGAGACCGAGAAACAACATCCTACATATCGTCATTGTGGAATTCATTCAGGAAAAGTCATGTCACGAGGGGTGACGACGCAAGGCAGCAAAGGGAAAAAATCGTCAGGAAAATTTTCAGCCGGAACGTGGGCATCTTACAGTTCGGTAAAGTAGTTAAAAATTAAAGTGAAAATATCACGGTGGGACATTGAGGCTCAGCTAATCGGCGTTACCGCGGATGCAATGTAAACGCGTTCCTGTGCGTCCGCCAACGGGTAGGACGGTACAGTGAAGTCAGTTCATCTTGTAAAATGGAACGTAGTTGGGATTTATCCAGTAGACCCTTCATCTGCAATCGCTATAACTGTAGCCTAGCGCTATCGTAAAGTTGGCGTCATAAATAATAATAAAATTCCTGATTCCGTCGGACGTTTGTCTTCCTTACGGCACCAAAACAAATGAGGACTCTACGCATTTGTGGCTTGGTAAGCAGTGTCCACAACTTCACAATACACGAGTATCGTTCTGTATTATGAGAGCAACGGGTCCATCTTCCTGAATGACTACAGAAAGCGAATATTCTTGTAGATAAGCTATGTTGAACGCCAAGGGAAGAATATACAATTTTACCGGCTGCTGCATATAATTAAATCTGAGAACAACAGCTCAATGTTCAGTATCATATCCGCATCCACAAGCTGCCGATACAAAATTCTGTGGCCACTCACTTCTGAGATCGTAGCGCCTACTGTATCGGCATCCCACTTTACGTCCAACCATCATGGGATGCCGGAATCACAGGGTATGTATTCACCAGGAAAACCTGCGTACTCTCTGTTGTCACAACAGACTTTGTCGCGGGCACAAAACAACACACAACCAGATCTCCACCAACGGCAGCCATGGACCTCTACCCGTTCGCGGAGCCCGCAGAACAGCTTCACCAGAGGTCGCAGCTAGCCTAGGAACTACTTTGCTACACCAGGCACGTGATCGCAATTAGTTCCGGCAGATAAACCGCCAACGGGCCTTATAAGGCGGCGCACTGCCGGCAAAGGGCAGTTCGACGCACACCTCGGAAGGATACAGAGCTGCCGCCACGGTAGCCATGGCCAGACGCCTGTTCTAGCTGGCCGATCTCTTGGTATAGTCGACGAATCTCTAGACGTTGTAGAACTGTTTGTGTTCGCTCCCAGTGAAGAGTCGGGTCTTTTTTATTATTATTTGTTATTTTTTACTTGTGTCGATCCGCAGTTGGGATCGAGTGGGTTGTTGTTTTCGATATTGTAATATTGTTTCGTTTTGGTGAATCCAACAAATTGATTTCGGACTTGTGTTTTCCGCATTCCTATTCTGCTAGCGCAGATACTTCAAAAAAGATGTGAAAGGTGAAAGCTTTGAAGCCGACTGCTAGAGGTGACAATAAAATAAGTGTATCGCACAAGTGTAGGATACTGACACACCCATGCGTCACGTAGGTGTAAGGAGCGTACCTTGTCACTCAGTTCTTTCCTAACACTAAAATTAGGAGACTGATCCACCGGCAGGAGAAGACAATTAAAATCACCATCCAAAAGAATCTTTGATGGGGATTTACAAAGTAGGTAAATAATTTTTTCTTTGCAGGAACGCGATCGTTCCATAGAACGACCAGAACCAGAAGGGGCGTAGAGAAGAAGTATAGTGAGACCACAGAATGTGCATCCTACATCTCTACCATCATCAGAAACTTCGAAATGTTATAGTGGAGTTCCTTCCTTATAAAAGAAGACAGTGAACGTAGAATGTTCAGAAGCCACATTAGAAAAGATCAAGAACAGAGGAGTTGAAAACTGGGCAAATAATACCTCCTGTAAAAAAAAAAAAAAAAAAAAAAAAGAAAGGTCTGCACCAGAACCCCGTACAAGCTGTCGCAGTGCTACGGGTCTGAGTTCAGGATCAATCCTGTTAATATTCAGTCAGAAAAGTATATGCCTGCATAGGCAATTAATCTGAAACACAAAGTATGAAATACCAAATAGTCATTGAACGGATCTATTTACCAGTAGCCATGGCAGAATCAGTGGACGAAATGGAAGGAGATGAAGTGTGAACATGTAACCCATCTTCGTATTATTTTTCCATCTTCCGCGATGCGATTCTTTCAGGTTTGATAAGTGGTTTACTGAGGCTCCTCCGAATTACCGCTATTTCATGCGGCTCTGTGGGTGGGTTATGCAGAAAATAAGTTTCAGGCTGAGAGGAAGAGAAGTCTGCACCCTACTCGTCGACGGGCAGCGGCTCACGTATGGAGAGATTTTTTTAGTAACGATGGGGCCTCTTGCCATAGGGAATCAATGAAGTAACGCTCATCAAGAGGTTGTGACGTGGAGTATGCGGCAGAGGGCGCAGAAGTAGTTGGAAAACTGAGACACCGGAGATACATCCGATAGAGCTAGGCGTTACAAGTGGGGCCCAGAAACAGATCCCCTAACGGGCGGCGCCGACAAGGCAGTCTGGATGAAGGGAGAATCGCCAGATAACTTGCCAGTGAACATGTGATCAGGTGTAGAGGCACGTATGGCTTCCTCGTCCACAAACTCAGGCCGGAGAAGATGGTCCTTCGATGGAGGGCTATCCGTAGGACGAGCCCTAGGTGACTGAATTGCATCATCGTCTTGTGTTCTGCGACGCATTATTTGAAGAACCAGGTTCGGCACATCGGTAGTGACAGCATTAATCACCCTACGCGTGGGCAGCGGTGAAAAATGACGGACAGTAATCTCTGGACGATCCTCTTCCATCCTCAATAACCGAGTTTGGCTCAGCTACAGAAACCAGTGGGAAAAAATCCACTAAAGTAAATTTTTTCCCTGTTCGTAAGAGTGTTTTAATATCACCACACGATGCGGACAAACGATTCGTAGGTGATCGCTCTGATAACTAATAAAGGAAGTTCCTTCCTGGCCGCTGTAAGTGATATGAACACCATAACGTCATAATGGCAAGCGAGAGATAATTTTTTTTAATCACCATTTCTACCGACGAACACCACTATAAGCCAGTAAGCGGTGCTGAGCAGATCAGCGTACCCTTCGAACATGTCGTACGTCCCCATAATGGAGCAGGACGGGCGTCAGAAGCCTGTCATCTACCTCGGGAGCAAGATTAAAAAGCAAACATCTGCATAGAATACTTCAGCATTCGCCAAGAAAACTAAGCTTGTGGAATCATCATGATGAGTAAAGGGGACCTGAGGACCGTGACGTAATAATATCCTGTCAGGCTGAAGTGGGTCAGGAAATTTAACGGAAAAACACATATAATTCCGAGCAAAAGTACACAGCATTGAGTCGATGTGTAGCAACCTTGATCTTGTTCGCCAGCCAGTCGTGTATCTCTAAGGAGCCGGGATGCACATGCCACGTGGATCTACCGAAGCTGAAGGTAACAGTAGCTGTAAATCGAATAGATATGGGAAGCATTTTGAACATCGCGGCACATGACAATGTAGCGGCAGGAAGAACTGCACTAATACCAGACACTAGATGACAAACAGCAATGCGGCCCGCACAACAACTCACACAACACTAAACGAAAACACGTGAGACACGTGGCGAGAACGATAAGAGGCGGAACTTGGACGACACGCTATCTCGACGCGTGGAGCAGACCGACACCAACCACTGTATGAAGTGCTGTTATGGCCATCTGTGGTTTAATATGACTTAACACTATCGACTAAATTACGATAGAACGGGCAACATGACCGGCATCAAACGTGAATCTAAATTTTACCTATAATGTCTGAAAACGGTGTCATTATTATTACTAAATATTTCATACAAAACACATTTGCACGACACTCAGAAGGAAGTAATTTATAAAACGGTTTTTTCAAATCATGTAAGTGCGAGCCATTTTCATTTCTGAGCTGGAATTTTCGGTAGTTAGTGGGCTTTCAGCTAAAATTATACTGGGCTGTGATGTTTGGAGAAAGACTCATTGTATCCTCGATTATTCAAGCAGGGAACTTATTTTAAGTTTCGACCTGAGAAAAGGATACCACTTTGCAGACATCGCATTTCATCCGTAGTAGCACAGGTTCAATCAGAAAACAGCGTGTCTGGTGTTCCGTATTTGCCATCCGACCAGTCGGAGAAATTGTTATATTTGTCAAGAGAGTTCCAGGAACTCTCACTGGTCTATTGGGGGTGACTGATAAAATGCAGTACAAAATCAGATTGACGGATAACATATCCAATCGACGGGCGCCTGATAGACTCTCCCCACGCAAAATACGCGAGTTGCGTGGGATTATTAACCGCCTGCTGGCAGGCGTAGTAATTAAACCATCTGTGTTTCCCTTCGCTGAACCCAGTTTCTTGGTAGCTAAGTCAGGTGAAGCCAGGCCAAGAGTGCTGGTTGACTGTCGTGCTGTTAACCAAAATGTAATGTTAGAATCTGTTCCGCAACTCTATCTTCACAACTGCTTCACTTAGTTTTCATGGACAAGGGTGTTTGGGGTGTTAGATTTGAACCAAGCGTATTACCAGATATCACTGGACGAAGAATGTAAACCATTAACCGCGCTTTGTAATTATAATCCATTTCAGTTTAATAGAGAGCCCTTTGGGCTGGCTACGGATGCAGCTGTCCTATCCACATTATTTGATTCAGCATAGGGGAATTTGAAGTTTAAATAAATATAAAATGATTTGTATAATGTATTAGTGTACAATACCAGCTTGCACGAACATCTTGGACATCTAGGACAAGTACTGACCCGCTTTAAGGCGGAGGGATTGACTGTAATATTCCTCTAAATTAACACTCGCTCGTAGCGAGATCTCATTTCTAGGGCACATTGTGTCGGCCAGTAGCCTGAATATTAACCATTCCTTGACTCTCAAGTCTGCTCCACTCAACGTGCCACCCTCCCGAATCTTGACAAAGGTGGGTATCCATATGAACCAGCGCACTGGGAATCAAGAATGTTACTGCAACGCCAACATGGCAGTACTGCGTTATACCTTTGTTCATTACGTCCATATTATTTTTAACGTGACGTTAGAGAGCAGTCGTAGCTTGTATTCAGGCAGTGAATTTAACTTACTCATTGTCACATTTAAATGGAAGTCATTCAGTATATTTCATTTAGATGTCAGGAAAGTACGGGGTGTTTAGAAAGTCTCTCCGCATTGCCGTATGGTTGTTAGCTGCGCGTGCCGTATGCGGCAGTGAATACACCGAAATGAAACTCAGTGAAATACAAGTTATTAATTTATTGAATATTCAATTTTACTTACAGATTTTCACATTAAATCTTAAAAGTGTCCCCCATGTTGCTGAATACACAATTGAAATCGTCTAATCATGTTTCCAAACACAAGCTGAAACATTTCTTCTGTAACAGAAGCAGTGAAAGTGGATATTGAAGTTTCCAATTTATTGATGGATTTTGGACGGTTTTTATAGACAGTCGCTTTAGCTGCACCCCAGAAGAGAAAGTTAGGTGGTGTTAGATCAGGCGATCGTGGAGGACAAATCCTTGTGAAATTACGCAATCACCAGAAACATCAGCGAGCAGTGACATTGAAACGCGAACTGTATGCGCGGTTGCACCATCTTATTGAAAATAACCACTCAGTATTTTACTTTAGACAAGTTCGCCTTTGAATGGGTACAGTATATCACTCCAGTATCGTTGTGCGTTTATTGTTTCGTTGAAAAATATAGGACCCACAATCCGACGTCTAGAAATTGCTGTTCCTACTCCTATATTCATAGAATGAATAGACAATGGATTTGCAGTACTCCACACACGAGAATTTTGCGAGTTCATGTACCCGGATAAATGAAACCACGCCTCATCAGTGAAAAACGTTTCATTAAGAATACCCCTTCCATTTTGTTGAACGAAATTTTTGAACCATTCACAATAATGCAACCTCTTGCCATGATCAGTTTTTTTCAGTTCTTGTAAGACTGTCTCTTTGTATGGGAAAAGTTATAATTTTTTCCTTACAGCTGTGTGGGCCGTTCCGACACTATCATCGATTTTCTGGGCGAGTTTTCTTACTGTTTTGTCCGGACTCATGGATATTTTCTCGGAAATATCGAGTAGTTTATCCTCAGACAAAACGCTAGGTCGATCACTTCTCGGTACATCTGTCACTGAACACGTACTTCGAAATTTGTTAATCAAATCTCGTACAGTATCACGATGTGGGAGTGTTGTCTCCGTGAAAACTGAATTAAATGTTTGACGAACTGAAACTGTGTATTTATCGCCAGTTTTAACACTTGTTCGACTAAAAACACACGTTCTTCAGTGGTTAGCATTTTAACAGTGACAAAAACGAAACAAACGAACAAAGGAACTAAACTTAAACGTTCACATCAACAAGTAACGACACACACGAACGATACTACTGATGCTAGCTGAGATAAACGGAACAGTGCAATATTGGGAGAGTCCGAGGGGAAGTAATCCAGGCAGGCGAACAATCATACGGCACTGCGGAGAGACTTCTTGATCACCCCGTTCAATGTTAGACACAGAACTTGGCCGGGGTGTTGCCGCCGCAGAATCGAAGTCTCAGTCGTTGACGTAAGCCAGCCAATACTCTCAACCACTCCTCAGAATTCGAAGTCCGGCCATATGCTCGATGTGGCAACACTGTAATAAGCGGAAGGGTATCGAGGAAGTTTTGCGTCTTCTCGAGCGGTTATGCTAGTATTCTAGTGGTAAACTTTGTACTTTGTATTAAAAAAGTTCACTACATTCCGTAGTTTCTTGTAGTTGCATATCAAATATTTTCTAAGGTTGTAAGTCTGAAGTAATATGAAACTTAATTCGGTTAATTTTCTAATCCACATATACAGCAAAAACTTACAGAAATATTTCCGCTAAACATCTCGTGACTGCATCAATATCAGAATAGCTTTCACTTGAGAATTTATTCCCACAGCAACCACCGGCATTCAGGTATACACCATTTGCCGCTAACATCAGACGCCTCCGACAGAAAGGAAGTGGCGTGGAGCTATGAGTGTATCTATCAACGATAAATCTCGCTGTTACGATTTGGATTTCGCGTGCCTGAAACTTACAAAAGTTGTTCATGTGTAATAAAACATACTCGAAAGTGGATAAAGGACTATCATTTGTTGCATATTGTTCGCTTTGAGCTTAGTAGAGGGGTGAAGGCAGCAGACACAGCTGTGAAATTTTGTATTGTATGTGGGGTGAGTGGTTTTGGAAAAAAAACACGAAAGAAAAAGATTTTTTGTTTCAAGAAAGATCGTTCTGGCATGAATGATTTTGTACACTCAGGGAGCCTCGATAACAGCTATACGTGATACACTGCTACCATTTAAGGATCGTGTGATATTTACATTTGGTAGCAAGGTTAAGAAGTCGGGAGCGCTAGTACTGGATGCTGTAATTTAAAACAACAAAAATCAGACGAGTGACTATTAATGCATTTTTGTTTGTTCGTCATCAGTTGGCTCATTGGGAATTCCAGTTCGTTATTCCTACTGATGACGAGTGCTGATGACTTTATATTAACTTTTAAGGAACTATTAATGGCTGAGCTCTAACAAAAGACATATACTCAAGCAGAGGGCAGTGTGAACAGGATACTTCACATTTGGCGGCTCAAAAAGCATGTTTTGCATTATGAACACCTCTCAAGGGAAGGGTACATCGCAGCGTGGTAAAAACGACCTAGCTACCTTCTTCACATGTTGATACTACAAGATACTGTACTATTAGGATTTCACTGACAGAACTATCAAGGAGTCGGATGAGTCATGTTTCACGTTCTTCTTCTTCTGATCTTATGTGCTGAAATGTTCGCCTTTCAAGCTGCTTATCGAAAAAAAGTCAAGAAAGTTCCACTCAGGGTGAAAATGCCCTTCAAACCTGATGTGACGACATCTTTATCCCCGATCCAACAGGTTTCTACGGGCACAGAATCGGCAAGCTGCCTGAGCATTGTCAGGCTCATTTAGATAATGCGATCAATATACTATTGTTGATTAATGTCTTTCTAACGTTTATAGATCTGGTCATTAAAACAATGGATAACATTATTAAAAAATGCACTGTTCTAACTCAAATGAAACTCAAATTAACACGATAGCTTTACCGCGAAAGTCTGTTTTAATAAAATATGAACTATCTCTAACAGGTGTGTGCTTGATCAGCATGGCTTAGTAAGATATTACTAATTCTGGTCTTCAAAACCGAATGTGTTTATGTGCTGTCCTGTGTAACAATGAAATAGAATGAATATGTGGAATTTCATAAATAAAATAAGTGAACTATCTATATTGATTTTCGATATGGCTGCTTGTACCTCTGCCACAAAATGGCTCAAAATGAATAACTGACAATTAAAGTAGGCATCCACGTTACCTCACAACTAGCGGAATGCCCCAGTATTGTGCTCTCTCATATTGCTACAGTTCAGTGTTGGCTAGGACTATTAAGCATGCAAAATAAAAGATGAGATTAATTGCTATTTCCACGTAGAATGACTTTCCTGGACTGAAATTCATACTTTACTTCACATGTTATGAGAAAATAACTCTGATTAACTAATGGCAATGAAACGAATATATCAAGTCAATTTTGTAGGCTAATTCTTAGTCATCCAGGAAGTAACTAGTCGGTCACAGAGTCCCTGTGTTGCTGCCAAGATTCAGTCACATTTCTAGCAGAGAAAACACCAGCCCTGCGTGGTGTACGAAGTGATTACCGTTCGTGTCTTGATGATGTGTCCTCCGAGCGCCGAAATACCCTAAGCATATATCAAAGATTACTATTTCCGTTTCTGTAAATGACTTTTCGACTATAGCGTCGTCACTAATAATATTCAGATGCGCCGATCGCATACTACACTCAGGCTCATAAATTAAGGATAATGCTGATACATTGTGAAACAACGCTCTGGTGAGCGATTTGCGGGTTTAAATCACCTCGGGATATGGCCATGCGGTGCATTTGACCTATGGTCGTCGCACGGTGGCGCTGGCAGGAGTTCACATACGCCGAGGTGTGTTGGTGCATGTCAGAGTACGGTGCAGCGAGAAAGTGTGCAGACGTTTTCAGACGTGCTAATGGTAACTGTGTGTTGAAAATAGCTCAATGAACACATATTGATGACGTTATGAGGGGTAGAATGCTATGTCGACTGGAGGCTGGTCAAACACAGCAGGTCGTTGCACGGGCCCTCCGTGTGCCACGAAGTGTGATCTCAAGATTATGGCAACGGCTCCAACAGACAGGAAACGTGTCCAGGCGCTTACAGTACGGGTCGTCCACAGTGTGCAACACCACAAGAAGACCGATATGTCACCATCAGTGCCCGCAGACGCTACGGAGTACTGCAGGTAGCCTTGCTCCGGACCTTACCACAGCCACTGGAACAATTGTCTCCAGACACACAGTTTACAGTCGACTGAACAGACATGGTTTATTCGCCCGGAGACCTGAAAGGTGCATTCCACTGACTCCTGTCACAGGAGAGCTCGTAAAGCCTGGTGTCAAGAACACAGTACATGATCATTGGAACAGTGGTCCCAGGTTATGTTCACGGACGAGTCCAGGTATAGTCTGAACAGTGATCCTCACTGGGTTTTCATCTGGCGTGAACCAGGAACCAAATACCAACCTCTTAATGTCCTTGACAGGGACCTGCATGGAGGTCGTGGTGTGATGGTGTGGGGTGGGATTATGATTGGTGCACGTACACCACTGAGTGTTTTTGACAGAGTAACTGTAACAGGTCACGTTTATCGGGACGTCATTTTGCACCAGTATGTCCGCCTTTTCAGGGGTGCAGTGGCTCCCACCTTCGTCCTGATTGATGATAACGCATTGCCCAACCTAGCTGCCATCGTGGAGGAGTACCTTGAAACAGAAGATATCAGGCGAATGGAGTGGCCTGCCTGTTCTCCAGACCTAAACCCCATCGAACACGTCTGAGATGCTCTCGGCGACGTATCGCTGCACGTCTTTAAACCCCTAGGACACTTCAGGAGCTCCGACAGGCACTGGTGCAAGAATGACAGGCTATACCCCAGCAGCTGCTCGACCACCTGATCCAGAGTATACCAACCCGTTGTGCTGCCTGTGTACGTGTGCATTGTGATCATATCCCATATTGAGTTCAGGGTACATGCGCAGGAAACAGTGGCGTTTTGTAGCACATGCGTTTCGGAACGATTTTCTCAACTTATCACCAATACCGTGGACTTACAGACCTGTGTCGTGTGTGTTCTCTATGTGCCTATGCTATTAGCGCCAGTTTTGTGTAGTGCCACGTTGTGTGGCACCACACTCTGCAATTACCTCAATTTATGAGCATGAGTGTAAATAACACAAATCGGTAACTGTCACAATTATTTGTGTTCTTCTGCCTTACGTGTACTGATACTAAAATCTCATCGCCAGACTTGCTTCACATTTTTGGAACATCTCCAGCAGTTATACTGTAAACGTTACGAATATAAAAATCGTCCTTTTTATAACAATTGACTTGAAAAGTATTCTTTCTTGAGGTCGATATCAGAGGCACTATCCATGAAAGACAAACATACAAATGAAGAGACAACAACACAGCATCGACTGCAAAACGTGTTATCTACAGATAGACTTCGTAAGATACGAATAATATGAAGTTCCAGATCAAGGAAGGCTACTATGCATGAAACTACAAGAAATGGCAAAAAATTCAATCTCTAAATTCAGTTGAAATTTAAGTTACTGAATGTATGTAGCACAACTTCCATTCCAGCTTCCGCTAACGCGAAAGGAGAAGTATTTATTTTTACGAACTGGAACAAGGAATACGAAACGCTGACAGTATTGTCTAGCATAATTATTCTTGAGTAAAAGTGCCATTCGGTATATAAATACTGAAAGAAATATACATATCCTCTGTTGTTATGAATAACATGTATAGGTTTCTGAATGTTTGCCAATAAAAGCGAAAAACGCCTATGTTGAAGATGTGCAGTGTACTTAAGACTGAGAGGCGTGCTGCAAGTGGAAATTCTCGTTAAAAGGCGCTTTTCGCTTTTCTTGGCAAAGCATCATCAGTAGTTAGAATTTAAACATCACGATTAGGTGACAGTAACAACTACACGACCTGGATGTTATGGGTACTCAGAGAATAGAATATGTTGGTGGAGTGCGACTCACCTGTTCTGAATGTCATATGTGATTGTGCACTTAATTTAACGCCGCCTACCTAGGTAAACATGAAGTGGTGGTGGTTATGCTTGTTCTGACCAACAACTGTGATTGAACTCCACCTATACCATCCTGATACACAAGCTAGGATAGACTGCGGACTGATGTGTGACTATGAACATTTGCCTTGATAGGGTGCCTCGTGTTACCCGCAAGAACAAGCAATTAATGGCACCAAAATCTCCAAATAGTAGAGGCAAAACACTACTCAGTCTGCTCAATGTAATATATTTAACAGCTCTCTCATTGGCACCAAGTAGGCACAGAGTTCATTCTTATGGTAAATACATAAATTCTGCATATATTTGCTTACCAAATAACCATCTGCTATGCAAATGAAATCACAGTCACTATATAGGTTCTGTATGCTACAGTTAGTGAAGTAATCAGCTTGCTGCAATGTCGCTTCAACTGTCCTGAGATACACTGATCAGCGAGAACATTATGACCACCTTCCAAATAGCTGGTATGTCCCCCTTCAGCACGGACAAAAGCGGCGACGCGTCGTGGCTTGGAAGCAATGACGCCTTGTTAGGTCGCTGGAGGAAGTTGGCACCACATCTAAACACACGTCATCTAATTTTCTTAAACTCCGGGGAGGTTTGTGATGAGCTGTGTCACCACATTCAATCACATCCCAGATGTGTTCCACTTGGTTCAGGTCTGGAGAGTTGAGAGGGCAGCACGTCGACTGTAACTAACCACTCTGTTAACCGAATTGCTCCTTCACACATTTCGACTTGTGACATGGCGCATTATCTTGCTGAAAAATTCCACTGCCGTCAGGAAACTTGATCGTCATGAAGGGCTGTATGTGGTCTGCAGCCAACGTACGATACACTTTGGCCGTCATGGTGACTTGCATGAGCTTTACTCGACCTAGGGATGGCCATTTGAATGTTCCCCAGAGCATAATGGAGCCGCCGTGATCTTGTCTCCGTCCTGCAGTACACGTGTCAAGGTGCTGTTTCCCTGGAAGATGACGGATTCTCGCCCTCCCATCGACATCATGAAGACGGTATCAGGATTCATCAGACCATGCAAAGCTCTGCCACTGCGTTAATGTCCAATGCCGATAGTAACGTGCCATGGGCCTGGAAGAACGGAAACGTTCGATGACTTCTATGCAGAATACTCGTATTTATCTTAATTACATATCTTCAGAACAACCGCAGAATACACGGTCAAAAAGGATGATAAGAAGCAGTATAAATCCGCGTTCTGTATCATAATTTATGAGACATCGATAATGGGTATGGTGGATGGAGGGCGGCAGAGGGCGTGAAGCATGCTGTAACATAACATTTGTTTATAGCCTCGGTAATGGGATGATAGTTCTTCGACAGAAATTAAGTCGTTGGCACAAAGATGCGAGGGTAGAGCATTTTTCAGCGATTAACTGGCATATACTTGGACTGTGTTGTGCACAGGGTGAGGAGTTTCGATGCGGTTCACCCACTGGTTAGCAATTCTTTCACAGGTAGAAATTAAGTATGGCCTATATGCTGATGTAATATTAGTCTGGCGTATATATCAACAGCATATGGCTAGTCTATGCAAATTCTACAGCTGTCTCCCTATCTGTACGCCTCAATGGAACTCGATAATTCACATATGACTGTTGTGGTACTCTACAGGCTTCGTTAACATAAAAACGTTAGGGACAAAATTGATAACTCTCAGCTGAAGCGAAGCATAGAACCTCAACACCACGCTCAGCTCGGGGAACCTGTTGTTATTTCGGGTTCTCTTTGTCTTAAGTAAACTGCACGTTGAAAAGCCTTTAAACAAAGGCGCTTTTCGCTTCTATTGATAAAAGTATCAGCATCTGACACATTTTAATCATAACAAGCAGAGAATACGTATCTTTCTTTTAGTGTTTATGGACAGAACGATAGATTTAATCAAGGCTTATTTATTCTAGACATTACTGTCAGCGTTTCATGTTCCTCCTTCGACTTTCTGATAAGAAACGCTCCTCCTTTGATGTTAACAGAAGCTGGAATCGAAGTTGCACTGCATACATTCACTGGTTTAAATTTCACCATAATTATGAGCCTGCACCTCCTGTCATTTCTCCTACACAGTAGCACTTCTTGATTTGCTACATCATGTTATTCGTAGCTTGCGAATCTTTGCTGTGATATTACATTTTGCAACCACTAGGGTGTTTTTGTCTCTTCATTTGCGTGCCTGTCTTTCATGCAGAGTACAATGACGTCAATCTCAAGAAATACGTTCTCCAAGTCTGTTATTATGAAAAAGATGTGTTGCCTACTCATAACGTTCACAGAATAACTACTGTAGATGTTACAAAATGTGAAACATGTGTGGCGATGGGCTTTTAGTTTCAGTACACTTAAGACCGAAAAATACAAATAGTTGTGACTGTTAATGATACGTAATTTTAGTTGTAGTCGGCGCACCTCACTATTAATAGTTAAAAAATGGTTCAAATGGCTCTGAGCACTATGGGACTTAACTTCTGAGGTCATCAGTTCCCTAGAACGTAGAACTACTTAAACCTAACTAACCTAAACACACCACACACATCCATGCCCGAGGCAGGATTTGAACCTGCGACCGTAGCGGTCGCTCGGTTCCAGACTGAAGCGCCTAGAACGGCTCGTTCGCCCTGGCCGGCCTGTATTATTAGTGATGACGCTCTAGTCGATAAAGCCACTTACCGAAATGCAAATAAGGTTCACTGACATAATATGCTTCGGATATTTCGGCGCTCGACCGCTACGTCTTTGAGACACGAGCTGTATTCACTTCCTGGACCGCTCAACGCACGTATCTTACTGTTAGAAGCATAACTGACTCTTGGCATCAATGTAGGATATGTTTGGCAACTCTGTGACCGACAAGCTACTTTCTTGATGGCACGGAATTAGCCTGTAAAATTAACTTCAGATATTTTTATCACTTTCATTAAATAATTAGAATTATTTTCACTTAAGTTCTGAAATAAACTTATCAGTTAATGGTTTTGAGTCCAGGAAAGTCAATCTAGGTGGAAACTGTAATTAATCTCATACCTTACTTTGCGACGCTAGCTTTCCTAGTCACGACTGGAGCAATAAAGGATATCACAATGTTTGAGTATTTCATTAGCTGTGAGGTAAGATGGTCGCCTGTCAAGTGGGGTTACTTTGGTTCCTGTCCTTAGGTCTTGTTGCAGGATACATTTCTAGCCTTTTCGCGATAGAATTGCAAGGACTCAGATTGAAAATCGACGAGGAAATTTTATTTCATTTATGCAAATTTCCGTATTACCTCATTTTGATACATGACAGCAAGTAAACACAGACTGTCTCGAAGTCCTGAATGAGTAATTTCTTACTAATTCATGCTGATATAGGCATGCTCCTGATACAGATAGTGTATTTTTTATTAAAATAGACTTTCATTGTAAATATTTCGTGGTAATATGAATTTCATTTGAATTAGATCATTTCATATTTTAATAGCATTGTCCATTATAGTATTGAACACGACAGTCAACAACAGAGAGAAATTAATAATTAACAGCATACCCTCTCGCATTCTCTAAAACAGTTTGACAACACTCAGAAAGTTAACCGATTCTACACTTGGTGAAATCTACTGGAACCGAGTTAAAGATCTCATAAAACGAGGTTTCAAGTACGTTTTCGTCCCTAGAGGAATTTTTCTGAGTGTCTTCCAATAAGGAACTAGAAAGGTGAACATTCGATGGGGAAGGGGAAGAAAATCGACCACGTCCTTTCAAAGGAACAGTGCTGGCATTTGCCTGAAACTATTTGGGAAAATCACAGAAAACCTAAATCGGATACTGGCCTTAACTGTCGTCGTCCGGGTTGCGAATACTGTGTGCGTGCGTGTGCGATGACTTTACCGACTACTGGATAGTTTTTCTAATGAAATTGGCAAAGTGCATTAACCTGCAATATCAACACACGAAGAAGTTTTGCAGGTCGCTTTTCGTACACTATGACCAACATCTGTCTTAGCTGTTGGAAAACAATACCGTCTGCCGTATTCTATACCCTGGGGAGGTTTTCATATCGCACAACACCCTTCTGAGCCACCAGAGGCAAAATATTATGTTAATAATGTCCTCTGCTCGAGTATGTGTCTTTAGTCAGGGATCAGCCATTAATACTTCCTTAGAAGTAAATTTAAAGACATTATAACTAGTCACCAGAAGGAATATTGTACTGGAGTTCCCAAAGAGCCAACTGATGACGATCAACAAAAATTCATTAATTGTCAAAAAATGGTTCAATTGGCTCGGAGCACTACGGGACTTAACTTCTGAGGTCATCAGTCCACAAAACCTTAGAACTACTTAAACCTAAGGACAGCACACACATCCATGCCCGAGGCAGGGTTCGAACCTGCGACCGTCGCGGTCGCGCGGTTCCAGACTGTAGTGCCTAGAACCGCTAGGCCATCCCGGCCGGCATTAATTGTCACCCGTTTGATGTTTGTTGATGTAAATTAGAGCGTGCAGTAATACTGCTCGCGACTTCGAGACCTTGCCTATTGAATTCAATGTCACACGACGCTTAAATGGTAGTACCTCATCATACAGGTCTGTTACCGAGGCTTCCTGAATGAGCAGATTCATTCATGCCAGATCGATCTTTCTTGAAGCAAAAAATTCTTGTCTGACGTGTTTTGCCAGAAGCATTCACTCTTCACGCAATACAAAAGTTCAGAATTGCCGCTACTGTCTCCAGCCCTCTACTAACGCCAAAGTAAACAGTACGTCACAAATGTTAGACCTTTCCCCATTTGCGAATATTTTTCATCACACATGAACAAATTTCGTAAATTTTTTACATGCAAACTCCCAATCGTAACTGCGAGCAAATTATGAGCACTTCAAATAAGAAAATAACAGTTGACAAATACAGTTATAGGATCGCGCTACATTCACCTGGTCGGAGTCGTCTGACGCTGGTGCTGGGCGGGGTATGGCCGGTAGTTGATAGCTGCTGTGGAGTGAGGAAACTCTCGAGCGTAAATTATTCCGATCTTGACGCAGCGACGAACTGTTTGGCAGAAATGTTTCTCGAACTTTATCCTACAGAGTTTGATGAGAAAATGAAACGAATTACGTTTGAGATTGCATGAGGCTAATAATCTTAACAGCTATTCGATTTAATGAAGCTATGGAATTATGAAGACGTGAATGAGTGACTTTAAAATTACAGCGCACGAAGCTTACCACTTTTTTTACCGCTAGATCACTAGCAGTACGTTTTCATAACAGCACGAAAAGACTGACAGAACTTCCTAATACATACCAGCTGGGAAAAAATATCTGGATTTGAGATCGTGGTCCAAGAAACTCGTCTGTTACTGACGTTTCGTCCAGGACTGCGCTGGGTATGCTCAGAGGCGCTCCGCCGCTGATCTTGCCGACTGACCGGTCGGACTTTTTTTTTTTTTTTTTTTTCTTTATTGAATTTCAATTCCCCCCAAAGGGGGCGGGCTGGCAGCAGCTTAGGACACCGCTCTGCAGCCTACAGATTTTCTGACAAAGAGCAGGAGAATAAATAATAATAAAAAACAGGCGATAAAATCGGGGACTTAGTGAGTAACAAGGTGAAAAGAAAATGGGGAAATTAAAACAAGCAACAGAGGGATGATGAAGCGAATAAAAATACATACGGAGCAGACAGGGAAAACAATAGACAGTTAAAAAAAACACGGCGATAGTCTGGATTCTGTTCGCAAAGTATATAAAATTCACACCCAGCGACAGCATGGTTTCTGTTCGCAACACAACACTGAATAGGCACTAGAACACAGCACGAAAAGGTCGGCAAAGGTGACACCGCAGTCGAGAGCAGGTGGGGGGAAACTGGACAGGAGATGGGAAAACAGAAGGGGGGAAAGGAGAGTAAAAGCGAAGGGGGGACCGGTCGGACGTCAGAGAGCAACATATATACTGTAGTAAAGAGGGCGTGGTCGAAGTAACACGGGCTGATCAAAGATAATCCTTGTCGAAGGTAAAACTGACCTATCGATTGTCGTCTTGCCAAAGATAAAATTGTGTAGCGATTCTGCAGAGCTACAGTCTACGCGTAGCTAAGTTTCATTGCCTCCTCTATCGTATTAAAATTATCAGAATGCTTATAAATTTCAATGGCTTCTCTACATAGTTATGGATAGTAAAAGGCCGGCCGAAGTGGCCGTGCGGTTAAAGGCGCTGCAGTCTGGAACCGCAAGACCGCTACGGTCGCAGGTTCGATTCCTGCCTCGGGCATGGATGTTTGTGATGTCCTTAGGTTAGTTAGGTTTAACTAGTTCTAAGTTCTAGGGACTAATGACCTCAGCAGTTGAGTCCCATAGTGCTCAGAGCCATTTGAACCATTTGATAGTAATATAACGTTGTAGATAAAATTTCTGTTCCAGAAAACTTTACTTCAAGGTTTCCTGACTTAAGAACGTGCTCTGCCACAACTGATTTCTCTATTTGCCTGGTCAGCAAAGACTTTTGCGTTCATAAAGCCGTGTATTTACGCTTCTTTTGGTAATTCCAATATAAAATTTACCACAAGTACACGGAATTCGGTATATACCACATGCCGACAGAGGATTAAGCAGTAATAATTAACATTTGTCATTTTGGAAATGATTGTGGTAGCAGGGATTGTCTGCACCAAAGTACTGTTGGCGTGAGAGACCGCACATTGATATAATATTAAAAAGGGCGGGAGAGACCGCGTATGCATACATTTTAAGAAAAGAGCGGGAAAGACCGCGCATTGATACATTTTGTAATGGTAGCAGGGATCGTGTGCACCAGAAAGCATTGTTGGCGGGAGAGACCGCACTTTAGTATTCGTAGGAAGTCAGTAGTAAGCGAAATGTGAAGCGAGTCGTAAGCAGGTCTGAAGCGAGAGGTTGAGAGGAGCGGTGTGCCTGCCAGCCACCAGCTATGATTTACAAGATATTATAAACGGGTGTACAGGGACATCAGCTAACTATTATTGTAAGAGGAACTAATATTATTGAATTTTTTTATTTAGAAGCGCAAGACTACTGAAGGTATGTTTGCGTAATGCTAGTTGTAAGATTATTGAAAAAAGTAAGTCCCATTTGAACGTTTGTAATATCACTTCATTACCAACAGTAAATATTTGAAGAATCGTTTTCTGAATATAATTAATTTTTGCCAGCAGTATTGCATTACTGATTATAATCCATCCTAAAAACCATCAACGTAAAACTTTGCAAAATTTTATTGTTGTCAAGAAAAAGTTTAACCATGAATTACGTAACTTCAATCAAATTAATTAAAGAATAAAGTCAGCTTTGCTATTAAAGAATAACGTCAGCTTTGGTAATAAATACAGCGTCTTATTATGACAGCCCACCAGAAGCTAATAGAGTAAAGTAAAACAGAGTAAGTATATTCGTGTCGCAGTTCGATGTAGCAGTCTGGTGGCCATCCAGTAACAGTAAAAAAGGTAAGGAACAGTTTAGGTTTATTGCAGGTAACGACTGAGGGCCAAGACAACGACACACTCTATGTTTGGTCGAAATAATCAGCTAATCACTGTTAATAAGCAGCATTTAAATTTGTATGCGAAGATTGCACTTATAATTATTGAGAAAGAGAAATAATTTCAAAGGGAAGATTTCATTTGTTATTATGAAGCAAGAGATAGAAATCCTGAGGGAAGGTTTCATATGTTATTGTAGAAGGGAAGGTTGCGTAACAAAAGAGATATAGAGGAGACCGGAGGGTTTCAAGGGTGGCTATGAGATTGGTAGAACGGCGCAGGAGTTCTCTGAACGGTTTCAAACGGCTACAACGATTCACATATTGTCCCGATAAATGATCGGCACCCAAAACACCCGCTCCAGTGGCGGGTTTGATTACGTTTATCCGGCTGGACGCAAGAGTCATGATGCATCACCTCGCGCTGCTGAGAATACGATGCGGATGATTGCTTCCTTTTGACTCCCGCCCGTGACGAGGAAAATCACTTTTCAAGGAGTATACAAAAAAAGCAACCCCTTAATCTTCGTTCCTTTTTTAATATTGAAACATTTAAATTAAGGTTTTTTCATGACTGTGTGAACGTTTTCAAAAATTTCTTATGTAGCGGTCAAGACGTTGTGGTAATGTGATAATGGAAATAACTTTTTGTCCTTGTTTGAAACAGAGAGTCAGGAGGTGTGATTAATAATCAGTTGGTTGTATACGGTGTGTCTACAGTTTTCAAAGAATACAAAAAAGTTGTTAGCGTTGCTAGCTATACATCGTTGGGTCCCGGGTCCGATTATTGGCCGGGTAGGAGATTTTCTTCGCTCGGGCACTTAAGATGTTCTAATCATTTCACCTCATCCTCATCGACGCCCAAGTTACTGAAGTGGCGTCCAGGCGGCTAATGCCAATAATGCCATTCACTTCATTTTTGGTGGCAGTGATGATAAAATGTTACTTTTACCTGATGGCAATGACAGACACACTCATCTGACTGCTTCTCTTATTTATCAAGTACTATTATTTCTCTCTTTCCACAGAATTTTTGCTCTCTACTGCTCTACGTGGAATATGGAATATATTTCATCACTGTACGTCACATCATCCTTTTGGTTAATGTTTTCTACAAACTCCTTTCTTCGTCGGTCCTGTGAATCTCAGTCTCACTTATTAAGTAAAAAAAAAAAAAAGTAGCACAATCGGTAGAGCACTTGCCTGCGAAAGGCAAATGTCCCGAGTTCGAGTCTCGGTCCGGCACACCGTTTTAATCAGCCAGTATAGTTTCATAAGAGGGCACACGCCGCTGTCGAGTGAAAATTTAACTCGAGGTAGCCCTATTAGAAAATTTTATTTATTTATTTATTTTTGGCAGCGTTTAAACTCTATCTCGATTTCCAAGCTACATTGCGTTTTACAGCATCGGTGCATTGCATTTTAAGACTTATAGTCACTTTCAAAATGTTTATAAGCATCATGTCGAGAAAATACGGCTGAGTGCGTCCTACGTGGACCTCCTGGTAGTTGAGGTAGCTGAACGTATGCAAAAGCTGCGGACTGCCCACCACCGGCAAGCTTACGTGTGGCGCGGACACGTTTTGCTGCTCCCTTTCATTATGACGTTATCTTACACCGACGCAAATTCTGCTCTTTCATTTGTCACGTGTTCCGGCGAGGCAGCATCTACGTTTCGTGTTCCAAATTACGGTGAGCGCTGTCCACTGCGGTCCTTTGTAAAAACTCATTGCCGCAACGGCGAACTTGGAACCGCGACCTACGCATGCAAGGACTGAAAATTACCAACAGCATCAACACTGCTGTTCATGATCCATTGGAATAACCATGAAATAGAGATCCAGGAAGCTGAAACGTGCTTTCCTTCTGAAGATGATGCAAACTAATACCTCTCTTTTGTGAAAATTGTTACTATACAAAATTCGTATTATCCGCTCTCTTGACTATTTATTTCCAAGTTTACTGTTGTCAATGGTCAGAAAAGTTTATTTAACTTAACTTTAATCACTTATTGACACTTTTGTACTACCTCCTACCACTGTTCTGGATTTCTTGCTGCTAAAACTGGTCGCGTGACTTGACGTATTAAACCTGGTGCTCCAGCGTACCCAAACATAGATTGTTAATACGTATATTTAATTTGATTCTTCTCCTCTTCTTTGTGAACTAGGGAGAATCGGTTATTCGTCGTAATAGAAGTGTACTATGTCCGAATGTTCCATTGAAACCAAGCCTGTAAATATGGAGACTGATTTAACAAACCGCCAGTGATGTAGCCAATAGTGAAGTTTCGAGCTTTATAATTGTCTTTATTCTTATACTGAAAACTCTCAGTTACGGCATCACAGCAACCCAATGGTAAAGCTGACTGAATAAACTTCGTTGATTCATTACTGTTTAAAGAGCAAGGTCTGGTTACCTTATTTGTTCTTATCCACTCCTGATTTCATTGTAAATTCGTTTTTTGTTTCTGGTCTCTTCTCATTATTAGTACATAGAGGATAGTTACATGAAATAATTAGTTTCTTATTCAAGCTGTAATTCCCTAAACGAAGTTATTCACTGAATAATTCACCGATTGCTGATGTCAGTAGTATTCTTAGTTCCTATGGAAACACTTTATATAAAGGATTATTTATAATTTACGATACCTGTAAGCAATGTGCCCATCAGAATACTCTGATGCTTAAAATTTCTTATTTCATATTTCACATAGCTCATTTAAGAGCCCACATTTTCCACTTTTCAACAAACATTTCACTTTTCCGGTAAACTATATTTCAAAAGTTATTTCCACGGTTTTTAAAATTGTTACGTTCCAATCTTAAAATGAAATTATTTTCTAAATTTCGTACCACAGTTTTCTAGCCCTGATTTTTCTGCTTCATAAATGTATACCTTAGATAAAATAGCTTGTTAGGTTTTTCATTAATTAATTTAATATGAATCAAAAACCTGACTTCTTTCCAAACTTTTAAGAGAAATTTCGGGGTAACTGTGAGCATTAAAACTGCCCTCAAAAAACAGTATGTTTAAGTTTCTCATTGGTTATTTAAACATCTATTAATTGAGCAAACTTACTTCACTTCTTGTTGTACCTTAGACCCTTTTACTATTTTTCTTAATATCTAAAATTCAGTGGAGGTTGCTTAATATTTTACGCGATTTATAATTTGTGTAAATATGTGTGTATAAGTAGGCGTCACACACAAAGTGTGAACCGTTCAGCGCCAAATCGTTGAAATGTGAAGTTACTCTGTCAGTCATAACTACGCAGTCAAAATTTGAATATCTAAATATGTCTATTGCCAACAGGTAAAAAATACACAAACACATCGATAACCTTATAACTATATATAGATGGTATCTGTTCTTTCGAACATGTCCGAAAGAACAGATATCATATTAGTCTATATACAGTTAAGGCTCACCGGCCACTTGTCCATCTTCTTCTTCTGTGCGAATGCACAAACAGTACCCGAACTCTTACGGGAATGGGCAGTGCGCCGCGAGTAATGAGTATAATGGATGGGGGCACTACGAATGTAATGCGGGACAATACGTTGAGAATGTGGGTTTCGCGGGAGGCGTGCCAGAATAAATCCCTGCAGTCGCCCTATCCTCTGTGTCCTCGGTGGCTCAGATGAATGGAGCGTCTGCCGTGTATGCAGGATTTCCCGGGTTCGAGTCCCGGTCGGGGCACATATTTTCATCTGTCCCCGTTGACGTATGTCAACGCCTGTAAGCAGATAAGGGTGTTCATTTCATTGTAACCTTACAAGTACCTATTATGATTATTAGTCACATGGAAAGTTCTAAAGCAATCGTCCGCAAACCAAGGTACAGCGCACTGAAACTACGCTCACAAATTCCCCGGTGACAAGAAACCTCCACAGCTCGTCTGAACCTGAATATAAACCCTGAAAAACTGTCCAACGTACCGGCGGAAACCGATCGCTGCAAAAATGTGCCGCATCAGAGCGCAGCTCTCCGTTCCTATTTGTCTGAATCTCCGCACCACTTCTAGTGGCTTGTCATGCTACGGTAACCAATCTACATTTACATAAGAGCGCGTTTAGTCCGACAGATTATTTGAGCAGCCAGAGATTCAAAACAAGCCCCGCAGACCGCTGATGGTATTGGTACCTCGCACTGCGCGTTTTTTGTTCGAGAAATGAACAGAATTTCAATAAAAGTTAATTTAAGTGATTTACAACTCTGTTAACACGTTGGCTGCTGTGAGGCCGCCGGTGGACGCAGCAGAGATTCTTTCCTGACGCTTTGTGATCACAGGCGGCAACGAGGTCTTGTCTTTTTGGTACACTATACTCGTATATTTGAATTTTCTATAAAACTGTAAAAAAATTGTTCAAAAAGTTGAGCAGAATATTTTACCTGGTTTCCAGGACATCGTCGTCAACTCAGTAACGAAATACGAATCAATGTACACTACTGAATGCCACGCGGGATTAGCCGAGCGGTCTAAGGGGTTGCAGTCATGGACTAAGCGGCTGGTCCCGGCTAAGGTTCGAGTCCTCCCTCGGGCATGGGTGTGTGTGTGTATGTCCTGAGGATAATTTAGGTTAAGTAGTGTGTAATCTTAGGGACTGATGACCTGAGCAGTTAAGCCCCATAAGATTTCACACACATTTTTTTACACTACTGAACCATGTACTGCACAAAACATTGTGCAGATTTTGGCCGCTGGCGTGAACCTCTGCTGCGTTCGGCGTCGGCATCGGGGCAGTCAACGTCTTAAAATCTAAATTAAGACACTTGTGCTTATTGTGCAAATGCTGTCTGCACATCAAATGAATTATTACGAACTGTATTAGATGTAGTGTATTCATCATTTGTAACTGGCCTCGGTGCCTAGGCACTACGTCATAATTAATTATGAAAATGCTACTTATGCTAATATGGATAACTACTCATCATTTCATGCATACTCTACGTTAAGTCTGTTTATGCTCTCGTTGGAATACTCTTCTTCACTGTAATATTGTAGCGTTTGTGCGATGTCATCACCGCATTGTGATGGTGGACGGGCCGTGCGGTTCTAGGCGCTACAGTCCGGAACCGCGGGACTGCTACGGTCGCAGGTTCGAATCCTGCCTCAGGCATGGATGTGTGTGATGTCCTTAGGTTAGTTAGGTTTAAGTAGTTCTAAGTTCTAGAGGACTGATGACCTAAGATGTTAAGTCCCATAGTGCTCAGAGCCATTTTTTTATGGTGGATGCCATATAAACGTATTCCTCAAATACTTACATCTATGTTGTATATTTTTGGATGTATTGTATTATGCAATAGATGCTGCCTTACTTCACCTCAACCGCAGTAGTCAATGTGGGCGTTCAGTCGCTTATGAAGGTCCAACTCATGCGTCACTCTTCAGTTACACGTGGTGCATCTACCACGATGCAGTCGTTAAAAGGTTGTGTTGGGTACATATTGTGGATAATATCCTCCATTATCTGATGACTTACAGCTAGTTTCCATATCGTGTTTCATTACTTAGTATAAACAAAAATGTTAAAAAGAATAAGGAAATCAAATAATTTCCTGTAGCGTGTAGAAGTTTTGGTTTAAGTACTAGATCATAGCCTCGATGCTGGTACGGCGAAATCTGTGTGCCTGCTTTGTATGCCCTTTACAGTTAATATTTCCGGCAGATAGATGTGTTGTGTTGGCAGAAGAGCCAACAACGTCTTACTAGTGGAGGCCGAAATGCACGCGTTTTAGCTCACGCAGGCTGGCATGAGGAGGGAAGAACTATACTGACGTGGGGTCTGGAACATGACAAGGAATTAGAATGCAGAAAGCAGACGTAATTAGTTTGTTACTTAATTTTAATCCATTAATGATGAACGTCGCTCTTGACGGTACATGAGTCACAATATTATCTGTTCAGAATACATTCTTGAATATAGTGATTGAATATGGCGCCTTGCTAGGTCGTAGCAAATGACGTAGCTGAAGGCGATGCTAAACTGTCGTCTCTGAAAATGAGAGCGTATGTAGACAGTGGACCATCACTAGCAAAGTCGGCTGTATAACTGGAGCGAGTGCTAGGGAGTCTGTCTAGACTAGACCTGCCGTGTGGCGGCGCTCGGTCTGCAATCACTGATAGTGGTGACACGCGGGTCCGACGTTTACTAACGGACCGCGGCCGATTTAAAGGCTACCAACTAGCAAGTGTGGTGCCTGGCGGTGTCACCACAAGAGGCATACTTTGTAGCTCTTCGTCAGCGCCCAGTGCCTTTAGCTACGAAAGTACGTCACGCTGCTGGATACCTCTGCGACATCTTAATCTCTTATACGTCTCTCTCTAGTCCCATAGGTACCTTCCCACTCCGGAGGCTGTAGTACTTGGTAGAATTAATTCCATTCACACCGTATGCAGTTCTTTGGTTGAGAGTTTTTAACACTGACTCTTAAGTCATATGCATGTCAAGGAAAGATGCCTAAACGAAAGCTGATACGTGGTCTTAAGATACAGTATACAATCCAATTATAGTAATTCAAATATCAATTAAATTTACGCAAGCGTACTGAAAAATTACAGCAACATTCCAATATACTTAGTTCTTGAAAACTTAGTGAGAGACGTACAAGTCTTTGAGTGCACCTTCCATTACAGTTTTTCCATTGCCTATAGGAAGTAATCTGTAGGGTATGTGTTTTAGTTAATCCGAACTTTTCTTTATGATCAGCCATCTCCATTTCATAAACACTCGCTGTCTTGCATGGGTTCCATTCTGTTAATTTTTATATGGACTTAGGGGAATTTTCTGCTCGCTCTGAGCTTGGAATCGGAGAGCTGAACCACTGGAATGCACAGGACATTAGCAAGGGCGTGGGTGTGATCGAGGAACAAGAAGTGAAATCACGGCAGACGACTCCAGCCCTCTCGCTCATGGCGTATTTGACTCGTAGCGCATGGATGGCACGAGCTTTCCCACCTAATTCATTGGCGAGAAGTGAGTGTTTCCATTGGTTGCTAAATGTTGACAGTAGTAGAGTCGAGTCCTTTTTAGAAAATCTATCAGTTAAAACGGCCGAACGAGCGAAATGTAGAGGACGCTTTCTCACACTGGCCGGAATATGCACCAAAAAGTATGTCCTCTTGTGGTGGGGGGAGTTGCGGAGCGGATGCTGGGCAGTTGAAGACAGGCCGAGCTACGGTCTGGACAGGTTGGTGGAGATGGAGTTAGCCAGAGGGACAGGCTGTGCTGTTGTACCACGAGACAATGACACTGAGACGCAGTGCCGTACTGTTGATTAGGTCGCGATCAGCTTTTTTTTTTTTGTAGTCACAACCGTTTGTACCAAACTATCTCTAAACTGCTTAAATCTTGGCATCTTAAAAATCTGTTGAGAGGCCAGACAAACGTGTGGTTCCTGAAGAGGGGCAGCAGCCTTTTCAGTAGTTGCAGGGGCAACAGTCTGGATGATTGACTGATCTGGCCTTGTAATACTAACCAAAACGGCCTTGCTGTGCTGGTACTGCGAACGGTGGAAAGCAAGGGGAAACTACAGCAATAATTTTTCTCGAGGGCATGCAGCTTTACTGTATGGTTAATGATGATGGCGTCCTCTTGGGTAAAATATTCCAGAGGTAAAATAGTCCCCCATTCGGATCTCAGGGAGGGGTCTACTCAAGAGGATGTCGTTATCAGGAGAAAGAAAACTGGCGTTCTAAGGATCGGAGCGTGGAATGTCAGATCCCTTAATCGGGCAGGTAGGTTAGAAAATTTAAAAAGGCAAATGGATAGGTTAAAGTTAGATGTAGTGGGAATTAGTGAAGTTCGGTGGCAGGAGGAACAAGACTTTTGGTCAGGCGAATACAAGGTTATAAATACAAAGTCAAATAGGGGTAATGCAGAAGTGGGTTTAATAATGAATAAAAAATAGGAATGCGAGTAAGCTACTACAAACAGCATAGTGAACGTATTAATGTGGCCAAGATAGACACGACGCCCACGCCTACTACAGTAGTACAAGTTTATATGCCAACTAGCTCTGCAGATGACGAAAAAATTGAAGACATGTATGACGAAATAAAAGAAATTATTCAGATAGTGAAGGGAGATGAAAATTTAATAGTCATGGGTGACTGTAATTCGGTAGTAGGAAAAGGGAGAGAAGGAAACGTAGTAGGTGAATATGGATTGGGGATAAGAAATGAAAGAGGAAACCGCCTGGTAGAATTTTGCACAGAACACAACTTAATCATGGCTATCACTTGGTTCAAGAATCATAAAAGAAGGTTGTATACATGGAAGAAGCCTGGAGATACTGGCAGGTTTCAGATAGATTATGCAATGGTAAGACAGAGATTTAGGAACCAGGTTTTAAATTGTAAGACATTTCCAGGGGCAGATGTGGACTCTGACCACAATCTATTGGTTATGAACTGTAAATTAAAACTGAAGAAACTGCAAAAAGGTGGGAATTTAAGAAGATGGGACATGGATAAACTGACTAAACCAGAGGTTCTACAAAGTTTCAGGTAGAGCATAAGGGAACAATTGACAGGAATGGGGGAAAGAAATACTGTAGAAGAAGAATGGGTAGCTTTGAGGGACGAAGTACTGAAGGCAGCAGAGGATCACGTCGGTAAAAAGACGAGGGCTAGTATAAATGCTTGGGTAACAGAAGAAATATTGAATTTAACTGATAAAAGGAGAAAATATAAAAATTCAGTAAATGAAGCAGGCAAAAAGTAATACAGACGTCTGAAAAATGAGATCGACAGGAAGTGCAAAAAGGCTAAGCAGGGATGGCTAGACGACAAATGTAAGGATGTAGAGGCTTATCACACTAAGGGTAAGATAGATGCTGCCTACAGGAAAAGTAAAGAGACCTTTGGAGAAAAGAGAACCACTTGTATGAATATCAAGAGCTCAGATGGCAACCCAGTTATAAGCA